>NW_024399965.1:0-170674 GCF_905171765.1 Bufo bufo | reverse complement strand
TAAGATTCAGTCCTTAGCAACCAGTCTGCATAAAACTGCAATTTCACTATTCAGTTAACCACCTCAGCCCCTATGGCTTAAACACCCTGAAAGACCAGGCCACTTTTTACACTTCTGCACTACACTACTTTCACCGTTTATTGCTCGGTCATGCAACTTACCACCCAAATGAATTTTACCTACTTTTCTTCTCGCTAATAGAGCTTTCATTTGGTGGTATTTCATTGCTGCTGACATTTTTACTTTTTTTGTTATTAATCGAAATTTAACGATTTTTTTGCAAAAAAATGACATTTTTCACTTTTAGTTGTAAAATTTTGCAAAAAAAACGAGATCCATATATAAATTTTGCTCTAAATTTATTGTTCTACATGTCTTTGATAAAAAAAAAATGTTTGGGTAAAAAAAAAATGGTTTGGGTAAAAGTTATAGCGTTTACAAACTATGGTACAAAAATGTGAATTTCCGCTTTTTGAAGCAGCTCTGACTTTCTGAGCACCTGTCATGTTTCCTGAGGTTCTACAATGCCCAGACAGTACAAACACCCCACAAATGACCCCATTTCGGAAAGTACACACCCTAAGGTATTCGCTGATGGGCATAGTGAGTTCATAGAACTTTTTATTTTTTGTCACAAGTTAGCGGAAAATGATGATTTTTTTATTTTTTTTTTCTTACAAAGTCTCATATTCCACTAACTTGTGATAAAAAATAAAAAGTTCTATGAACTCACTATGCCCATCACGAAATACCTTGGGGTCTCTTCTTTCCAAAATGGGGTCACTTGTGGGGTAGTTATACTGCCCTGGCATTCTAGGGGCCCAAATGTGTGGTAAGGAGTTTGAAATCAAATTCTGTATAAAATGACCTGTGAAATCCGAAAGGTGCTCTTTGGAATATGGGCCCCTTTGCCCACCTAGGCTGCAAAAAAGTGTCACACATCTGGTATCTCTGTATTCAGGAGAAGTTGAGGAATGTGTTTTGGGGTGTCTTTTTACATATACCCATGCTGGGTGAGATAAATATCTTGGTCAAATGCCAACTTTGTATAAAAAAATGGGAAAAGTTGTCTTTTGCCAAAATATTTCTCTCACCCAGCATGGGTATATGTAAAATGACACCCCAAAACACATTCCCCACCTTCTCCTGAGTACGGAGATACCAGATGTGTGACAATTTTTTGCAGCCTAGGTGGGCAAAGGGGCCCATATTCCAAAGAGCACCTTTCGGATTTCACAGAATTTGATTTCAAACTCCTTACCACACATTTGGGCCCCTAGAATGCCAGGGCAGTATAACTACCCCACAAGTGACCCCATTTTGGAAAGAAGACACCCCAAGGTATTCCGTGAGGGGCATGGCGAGTTCCTAGAATTTTTTATTTTTTGTCACAAGTTAGTGGGAAATGATTTTTTATTTATTTTTTCCATACAAAGTCTCATATTCCACTAACTTGTGACAAAAAATAAAAACTTCCATGAACTCACTATGCCCATCAGCGAATACCTTGGGGTCTCTTCTTTCCAAAATGGGGTCACTTGTGGGGTAGTTATACTGCCCTGGCATTCTAGGGGCCCAAATGTGTGGTAAGGAGTTTGAAATCAAATTCTGTAAAAAATGACCTGTGAAATCCGAAAGGTGCTCTTTGGAATATGGGCCCCTTTGCCCACCTAGGCTCCAAAAAATTGTCACACATCTGGTATCTCTGTATTCAGGAGAAGTTGAGGAATGTGTTTTGGGGTGTCTTTTTACATATACCCATGCTGGGTGAGATAAATATCTTGGTCAAATGCCAACTTTGTATAAAAAAATGGGAAAAGTTGTCTTTTGCCAAGATATTTCTCTCACCCAGCATGGGTATATGTAAAATGACACCCCAAAACACATTCCCCACCTTCTCCTGAGTACGGAGATACCAGATGTGTGACACTTTTTTGCAGCCTAGGTGGGCAAAGGGGCCCATATTCCAAAGAGCACCTTTCGGATTTCACAGGTCATTTTTTACAGAATTTGATTTCAAACTCCTTACCACACATTTGGGCCCCTAGAATGCCAGGGCAGTATAACTACCCCACAAGTGACCCCATTTTGGAAAGAAGACACCCCAAGGTATTCCGTGAGGGGCATGGCGAGTTCCTAGAATTTTTTATTTTTTGTCACAAGTTAGTGGAATATGAGACTTTGTATGAAAAAAAAAAAAAAAAAAAATCATCATTTTCCACTAACTTGTGACAAAAAATAAAAAAATTCTAGGAACTTGCCATGCCCCTCACGGAATACCTTGGGGTGTCTTCTTTCCAAAATGGGGTCACTTGTGGGGTAGTTATACTGCCCTGGCATTTTCCAGGGGCCCTAATGTGTGGTAAGTAGGTAAATGATCTGTGAAATCCGAAAGGTGCTCTTTGGAATGTGGGCCCCTTTGCCCACCTAGGCTGCAAAAAAGTGTCACACATCTGGTATCTCCGTACTCATGAGAAGGTGGGGAATGTGTTTTGGGGTGTCATTTTACATATACCCATGCTGGGTGAGAGAAATATCTTGGCAAAAGACAACTTTTCCCATTTTTTTATACAAAGTTGGCATTTGACCAAGATATTTATCTCACCCAGCATGGGTATATGTAAAAAGACACCCCAAAACACATTCCTCAACTTCTCCTGAATACAGAGATACCAGATGTGTGACACTTTTTTGCAGCCTAGGTGGGCAAAGGTGCCCAAATTCCTTTTAGGAGGGCATTTTTAGACATTTGGATACCAGACTTCTTCTCACTCTTTGGGGCCCCTAAAATGCCAGGGCAGTATAAATACCCCACATGTGACACCATTTTGGAAAGAAGACACCCCAAGGTATTCAATGAGGGGCATTGCGAGTTCATAGAAAAAAAAAAATTTTGGCACAAGTTAGCGGAAATTGATTTTTTTGATTTTCTTCTCACAAAGTCTCCCTTTCCGCTAACTTGGGACAAAAATTTCAATCTTTCATGGACTCAATATGCCCCTCAGCGAATACCTTGGGGTGTCTTCTTTCCAAAATGGTGTTATTTGTGGGGTGTTTGTACTGCCCTGGCATTTGAGGGTCTCCACAATCATTACATGTATGCCCAGCATTAGGAGTTTCTGCTATTCTCCTTATATTGAGCATACGGGTAATGAGATTTTTTTTTTCCGTTCAGCCTCTGGGCTGAAAGAAAAAAATGAACGGCACAGATTTCTTTATTCGCATCGATCAATGTGGATGAAAAAATCTCTGCCAAAAAAAAAAAAGGAGGGGAAAGGCGTCTGCCAGGACATAGGAGCTCCGCCCAACATCCATACCCACTTAGCTCGTATGCCCTGGCAAACCCAATTTCTCCATTCACATCAATCGATGTGGATGAATAAATCATTGCCGGGATTTTTTTTTTTATATATACAAAGTGTTTGCCAAAGTATATGAACACCGCCACCTCCTCAGCTCATATGCCTCGGCAAACGTATCTTTTACTGCAGAGGAGAAATCTCGTCTTGCAGCGCCGCATACACCGACTTGCGTGTAATCTGACAGCAGCGCAATGCTTCTGTCAGAATGCACATCAGTGCTGCAGCTAGTCGATCGGTTGGTCCACCTGAAAGGTAAAAAAAACAAAACAAAAAAGAAAAAACCAGGCCGCAACGCAATAAATTTATTAACTGTTGAACAGAACATAGAAACTTTTTTTTAACTTTTTTAACTGAACGTTTAACTTTTTTACTTACCGGTAATTTTTTTTTTGTTTAGTTTTTTTTACCTTTATAGAACAAACCTCTCCTTCCCCATGGGACAATGTGCAAAGCGCAAATCGCCCAAAGATGTGGCGAAGTACGTTATGCACTTTATCCCAGGTGAAAGGAGAGGTTTGCAGCAGCTGTGAGTAAAAGGGCCCTAATAGCCCTGTGTGCCTGTCCTGTGAGATGCAATCCCTATGCTAGGTGTACCTGTGTGTGGTACTTCCGGAAACACTCACCAAAGCATAGGGCAGGGTGGTCAGGACAGTCAGGACAGAAATAGCGGGTGTCACGCCTTATTCCACTCCTGCTACAGACACAACATTTTTTTCGGGGTGGCGGTTGGGTTGAGGTACCAGCAACGACACTGGGGAAATGTCGCTCGTGTAGACGGCTAACTACACTGGTGGATGGGGCCACGGACCCTCCTGGGTAAAGGAGGTTCTCGATGATCTCTTCCTGGAATTTGAGGAAGGATCCTGTTCTCCCAGCCTTACTGTAGAGAACAAAACTATTATAGGCAGCCAATTGAATTAAATATACAGACACCTTCTTATACCAGCGTCTGGTTCTGCGGGAAACTAAATAGGGAGCCAACATCTGGTCATTGAAGTCCACCCCTCCCATGAGCGCATTATAGTCGTGGACTGAGAGGGGCTTTTCAATGACACGGGTTGCCCTTTCAATTTGGATTGTCGTGTCTGCGTGAATGGAGGAGAGCATGTAAACGTCACGCTTGTCTCTCCATTTCACCGCGAGCAGTTCTTCATTACACAAGGCAGCCCTCTCCCCCCTTGCAAGACGGGTGGTTACAAGCCGTTGGGGGAAGCCCACGCGACTAGTTCGCGGGGTGCCACAGGCGCAAATCCGTTCTAGAAACAAATGCCTAAAGAGGGCCACACTTGTGTAGAAATTGTCCACATAAAGATGGTACCCCTTGCCGAATAAGGGTGACACCAAGTCCCAGACTGTCTTCCCACTGCTCCCCAGGTAGTCAGGGCAACCGACCGGCTCCAGGGTCTGATCTTTTCCCTCATAGATCCGAAATTTGTGGGTATAGCCTGTGGCCCTTTCACAGAGCTTATACAATTTGACCCCATACCGGGCACGCTTGCTTGGGATGTATTGTTTGAAGCCAAGGCGCCCAGTAAAATGTATTAGGGACTCGTCTACGCAGATGTTTTGCTCGGGGGTATACAAATCTGCAAATTTCTGGTTGAAATGGTCTATGAGGGGCTGAATTTTGTGGAGCTGGTCAAAAGCTGGGTGGCCTCTGGGACGGGAGGTGGTGTTGTCGCTAAAATGCAGAAAACGTAGGATGGTCTCAAATCGTGTCCTGGACATAGCAGCAGAGAACATGGGCATGTGATGAATTGGGTTCGTGGACCAATATGACCGCAATTCATGCTTTTTAGTTAGACCCATGTTGAGGAGAAGGCCCAAAAAAATTTTAAGTTCGGAAACTTGGACTGGTTTCCACCGGAAAGACTGGGCATAAGAGCTTCCCGGGTTGGCGGATATAAATTGTGTGGCATACCGATTTGTTTCTGCCACGACTAAGTCCAAGAGTTCCGCAGTCAAGAATAGCTCAAAAAATCCCAGGGCCGAACCGATTTGAGCCGTCTCAACCCGAACTCCAGACTGGGCGGTGAAAGGGGGAACTACTGGTGCGGCTGAAGTTGGTGACTGCCAATCAGGGTTTGCCAGCACCTCAGGGATTTTAGGGGCTCTACGGGCCTGTCTGCGCGGTGGCTGCGACGGGGTAACTAGTGCACGTGCCACCGTACCAGCTTCAACTGCCCTTCTGGTGCTCGCCACGTCACCATGTTGTACGGCAGTGCTGGTACTAGGTCCAGGAAGGGCTGCGCTGCTGGTGTATGCCTCACCACGTGATCCGGCAGCGACAGCCCCACTCTGCTGCTCTTGAAACGGATCCTGCGTAACCTGTGGTCTAGCGACATGGGGCCGGGTACGCCTGGTGCTGCCAGGGACCTCCACCTCCTCGTCCGAACTTTGGGTCAGAGAGCCACTGCTTTCCACAGGTTCATATTCTAACCCGCTAGATTCATCAGATGAGGGTTCCCACTCCTCATCCGACTGGGTCAGAATCCTGTAGGCCTCTTCAGAAGAATACCCCCTGTTTGCCATTTGGACTACTAAATTTAGGGGTATTCCCTGAGACTACACAAGAAAAAAAGCAAGCCTGTCTTACAAAGGGGAGGCTAGCGAAGTACCGGAGGCTGCTGCGGTTGATAAAAAATATCAAAACTGATTTTTTTATTGCCGCAGTGCGTGTAAAGTGAATGTGCAGTGATCAAAAAACAAAATTTTTTTTGTCACTGCGGTGGGGCGGGCGTGGGTGAACGCACATGTGGGCGACCGATCAGACCTGATCGGGCAAACACTGCGTTTTGGGTGGAGGGCGAACTAAAGTGACACTAATACTATTATAGATCTGACCGTGATCAGTTTTGATCACTTACAGATACTATAAAAGTACAAATGCTGATTAGCGATACGCTAATCAGCGAATAAAAGTGCTGCGGTGCGGTGGGGTGGGCGCTAACTGACGCTAACTACCTAACCAAGGGGCCTAAACTATCCCTAAAACCTAACAGCCAATACTAGTGGAAAAAAAAAGTGACAGTTTACACTGATCACTTTTTTTCCTTTCAATAGTGATTGACAGGGGCGATCAAAGGGGTGATCAAAGGGTTAATTGGGGTGCAGGGGGGTGATCTGGGGCTAAGGTGTGCTGTTTGGTGTACTCACTGTGAAGTCTGCTCCTCTGCTGGATCCAACCGACGAAAAGGACCAGCAGAGGAGCAGAGAAGCCATATAACAGATCATATTTACTAATATGATCTGTTATCTGGCTTGTGATTCGATTTTTTGAAAATCGCCAGCCTGCCAGCCAATGATCGTTGCTGGCAGGCTGGTGACGAAATACTTCTTTAACTTTTGCCGGCCCGCGATGCGCATGCGCGGGCCGGCAATGCACGAAATCTCGCGTCTCGCGAGAGGACGCACCGGCGCGTCCACCCAGAACAACAGGACCGCCGCAAAGACGCAATCCTGCGTACGGCGGTCCTGAGGAGGTTAAGATGGCCGCCACTGCCCTCACCCTGAGGCTAATTCTGCCTGCCCTCACTAGCCAGTAACAATAGCCCCCCAAAAGTGTCAGTAACCAAAGCCCTCCCCCTAAAGGGTTAATCTCCTGCAGCACAAAGGGGTCCTCTTACCACATGTTGCTTTCCCTGTTGTGCGCTGGTTCAACTCTGCATTCTCCAGCTCTGCTGAGTGAGGGAGCGTCTGCCAAGCGCAGGGACAGGGAGAAGTGCACACAGCCCAGGCACTGTTATCAGCTGCTGGGGAGGACCTGGCTTTAATCATTTACTTACAGTCCCTGGCTGTCAGTAATTTGCTACGTCCTTCAACAGATAGACGGACCATGCCTAGCAACCCTATTTTAAGCACAGGTAAAAGTAGGCAGTACAGGGAACAAAAATGTGGAATTAAGGAGTAATTGAATACACAGTGAAAAGTTTAAATAGGGCCACCAAGGTGATATTAATCACCACAATCCAATACTCCCAAAAAAATAAATATGACAGTTATACTTTAAGCGGCCGCTCATCTCTACTAGTACCTTAACCTTACACCACTCGGCTAGCTTCGGTAACAGGGCCAGGCTACAGCTTACAGGTACTGCCTGTTAGTTGTTACCGAGCGAGTGCTGATTTCTGCAGGTCAGAGCATACGGATTGCAGTTTAGAAGAAATGTAGACTCCTGTGAGCGGTCCAGACCAGTGGTGGATCCAGAGCCTGGTCTCGGGAGGGGCACTTCCAGAGTATTTTCTGTCCGCCGCCACAGAACAATGGTGCTTATAGAACAGACTACACAGTGTAGAGGTATACTGTACATTGTGGTGCACAGTGTAGCGGTATACTGTATATTGTGTGGCACAGTGTAGGCTATATGTGTATAACATAAACATATTTCACATGAAAACTTACAGTTACTTGGCTTGGCCCTTGGGGATCTCGGACACCACTTCAACACTTGGCTGGGGGGCTCGGCAGAGCTGATGTTGTGTTTTATCCTAATGAGAAAGATTTCTTAATAAGGATTTGGAGAAGGGGCACAGGGGTCACAGAGCAGGGAGAGGCTGGTGCTGCTACTAGGGGGTCATACCATGGAGAAGTAATAAAGCCCACCATAATGCCCCCCCCCCCAGTAGAAATAATTATCTTTATAATGTGACAGTGCAAAAAATACCCCCTTGTAATGCCCCCAGTTGAGCTAATGTCCCCCATAATGTGCCAGTATAAAATATCCCTATATAGTGCCCCCAGTAAATGCCCCCATAGTGCTCCTCTCCCCCCTTCCTCCTAGTGCCCCCCATAATGTACCAGTATAAAATGCCCCATATATCGTGCCCCAGTAGATGCCCTCAGTGTCCCCCATAATTTGCAAGTATAAAATACCCCTTCTTAGTGCCCCCCATAGATGACTCCATAGTACTCCTCTCCCCCCTTCCCCATAGTACCCACCATAATGTGTCCCAGTATAAAATGCTACTGTACAAAGCCCCCCATATAAAATACCCCTTCTTTGTGACCTCAGTAGATGCCCCTATAGTGCCCACCAATGATGTGCTAGTAATAAGTGCCCTCAATAGCGTGCCAGTAATATGTGCCCCCAATAACGTGCCAGTAATAAGTGCCCCCAATAACGTGCCAGTAATAAGTGCCCCCCCATCACGTGCCAGTAACAAGAGCCCCCCCTCACGTGCCAGTAAGGCTACTTTCACACTAGCGTTCGGGGCTCCGCTTGTGAGCTCCGTTTGAAGGGACTCACAAGCGGCCCCGAACGCATCCGTACTGCCCTAATGCATTCTGAGTGGATGCGGATCCGCTCAGAATGCATCAGTCTGGCAGCGTTCAGCATCCGTTCAGCTCAGCAAGCGGACACCTGAACGCTGCTTGCAGCGTTCGGGTGTCCGCCTGGCCGTGCGGAGGCAAACGGATCCGTCCAGACTTACAATGTAAGTCAATGGGAACGGATCCGTTTGAATTTGACACTATATGGCTAAATTTTCAAACGGATCCGTCCCCCATTGACTTTCAATGTAAAGTCTGGACGGATCCGTCTGAAGCTACTTTGAGACTTAGAATTTTTTCTACAATATAATGCAGACGGATCCGTTCTGAACGGATCCAAAGTCTGCATTATATGAGCGGATCCGTCTGGGATCCGCTCTGAACGCTAGTGTGAAAGTAGCCTAACAAGAGCCCCCCAATGTGCCAGTAATAAGAGCCCAGCCCCCCACCACGTGCCAGTAATAAGAGCCCCCCAATGTTCCAGTAACAAGAACCCCCATCATGTGCCAGTTATAAGCCCCCCATCACGTGCCAGTAATAAGCCCCCATTACATGCCAGTAATAAGCCCCCCATCACGTGCCAGTAATAAGCCCCCCATCACGTGCCAGTAATAAGCCCCCCATTACGTGCCAGTAATAAGCCCCCCATTACGTGCCAGTAATAAGCCCCCCATCACGTGCCGGTAATAAGCCCCAATCACGTGCCAGTAATAAGCCCCCATCACGTGCCAGTAATAAGCCCCCTATCATGTGCAAGTAATAAGCCCCCCATCACGTGCCGGTAATAAGCCCCAATCACGTGCCAGTAATAAGCCCCCCATCACGTGCCAGTAATAAGCCCACCATCATGTGCAAGTAATAAGCCCCCCATCATGTGCCAGTAAAAAGCCCCCCATCATGTGCCAGTAATAAGCCCCCCATCATGTGCCAGTAATAAGCCCCCCATCATGTGCCAGTATTGTAATAAGCCCCCCCATCATGTGCCAGTATTGTAATAAGCCCCCCATCATGTGCCAGTAATAAGCCCCCCATCATGTGCCAGTAATAAGCCCTCTCATCATGTGCCAGTTATAAGCCCCCCCAATGTGCCAGTAACAAGAGCCCCCCTAATGTGCCTGTAAAACTATTGTAAAAAAAAACACTTATACTTACCTCCATGTCAGCGATCCAGGCCTCTTACGGCCTGTGTCCCGCACTGTATGGCTCAGACGGCGCGATGACATCATCGCGCCGGCCTCTGATAGGCTGCCGGCCTAGTGCCTGCAGCCTATCAGAGGAAGGGGAAGGGACACGCCTCTCCCTCCCCTGCTCACTTGGGGGGGCATTTTAGTTGAGGGGGCACAGCGTGATGTAGGGGGGCCGTGGCCCCCTCTAGCCAACCCCTGGCGACGCCACTGTATCAGAGTGAGGGCTTAGTTCATATATAATGCTTGCATCTATTGTGTTGTTATTTAGTGTATTATTGTCTGTTTTCTGTGATTCTGTGTCCGTATATTTATTTATCATATCGTGCAGGATGTTTTTATCTTAGTTTTTTCTATGTGATTTTTGCTTAGGTTGTTAGGTGTGCAATGTTCTCCCCTCATCTGCTTGATGTACAGAGAGGTAACTAGGAGCAGCACACTATATGTGCCGGGTCTGCTCTCCTGAACATGTTTTTTCTCTGTGATTTTTAGTCCAAAACATCACCTGTTTAACAATTTGCCAACTGTGTCATGGCGGATGGGTGATCTGTTAGGGTGCCGAGCGTTGAAATCAACTCCGTGGCGGTATACTGTATATTGTGTGGCACAGTGTAGGCTATATGTGTATAACAAACATATTTCACATGAAAACTTACAGTTACTTGGCCCTTGGGGATCTCGGACGCCACTTCACCACTTTGGCCGGGGGCTCGGTGGAGCTTATGTTGTGCTTTATCCTAATGAGAAAGATTTCATAATAAGGATTTGGAGAAGGGGCAGAGGAATAACAGAGCAGGGAGAGGCTGGTACTGCTACTAGGGGGTCATACCATGGGGGAGTAATAAAGCCCACCATAATGCCCCCCCAGTAGTAATAATTCTCCTTATAATGTGACAGTGCAAAAAATACCCCCTTGTAATGCCCCCAGTTGAGCTAATGTCCCCATAGTGCCCCCATAAAGTCCCAGTATAAAATACCCCTATATAGTTCCCCAAGTAAATGCCCCTTAGTGCTCCTCTCCCCCCTTCCTGCTAGTGCCCCCCATAATGTACCAGTATAAAATGCCCCATATATAGGGCCCCAGTAGATGCCCCTCAGTGTCCGGCCTCTGATAGGCTGCCGGCCTGGTGTCCCCCATAATGCCCCCCCATCATGTGCCAGTATCAAGTGCCTCTCTCCTCCCCCCCCCCACATGTCCCAGTATCATAGTGCCATCTCCCCCCCCCACAAAAAAAATGCCAGTATCAAGTGCCTCTCCCCCCCCCCCCATGTGCCAGTATCAGGTGCCAACCCCCCCTTCCCCCCCAGGTGCCAGTATCAGGTGCCAACCCCTCTCCCCCCCATGTGCCAGTATCAGATGCCTCTCTCCCCCCCCCCATGTGCCAGTATCAGGTGCCAACCCCCCCCTCCCCCCTCAGGTGCCAGTATCAGGTGCCTCCCCCATGTGCCAGCATCAGGTGCATCCCCCCCATGTGCCAGTATCAGGTGCCAACCCCCCCTCCCCCCCAGGTGCCAGTATCAGGTGCCAACCCCTCTCCCCCCCCATGTGCCAGTATCAGGTGCCTCTCTCCCCCCCAGGTGCCAGTATCAGGTGCCTCCCCCCATGTGCCAGTATCAGGTGCCTCTCCCCCCCCATGTGCCAGTATCAGGTGCCAACCCCCCCAGGTGCCAGTATCAGGTGCCAACCCCTCTTCCCCCCCCCCATGTGCCAGTATCAGGTGCCTCTCTTCCCCCCCCCAGGTGCCAGTATCAGGTGCCTCTCTCCCCCCCCCATGTGCCAGTATCAGGTGCCAACCCCCCCCCCCAGGTGCCAGTATCAGGTGCCAACCCCTCTCCCCCCCCCATGTGCCAGTATCAGGTGCCTCTCTTCCCCCCCCATGTGCCAGTATCAGATGCCAACCCCCCCCCAGGTGCCAGTATCAGGTGCCAACCCCTCTCCCCCCCCCACAGGTGCCAGTATCAGATGCCTCTCCCCCCCTTCCCCCAGGTGCCAGTATCAGGTGCCTCCCCCCATGTGCCAGTATCAGGTGCCAACCCCCCCTCCCCCCAGGTGCCAGTATCAGGTGCCTCTCTCCCCCCCAGGTGCCAGTATCAGGTGCCTCCCCCCATGTGCCAGTATCAGGTGCCTCTCCCCCCCATGTGCCAGTATCAGGTGCCTCTCCCCCCCATGTGCCAGTATCAGGTGCCAACCCCCCCTCCCCCCCCCAGGTGCCAGTATCAGGTGCCAACCCCTCTCCCCCCCCCATGTGCCAGTATCAGGTGCCTCTCTTCCCCCCCCAGGTGCCAGTATCAGGTGCCTCTCTCCCCCCCCCCCCCATGTGCCAGTATCAGGTGCCAACCCCCCCCCCCCCCCGATGCCAGTATCAGGTGCCAACCCCTCCCCCCCCCATGTGCCAGTATCAGGTGCCTCTCTTCCCCCCCATGTGCCAGTATCAGATGCCAACCCCCCCCCCCAGGTGCCAGTATCAGGTGCCAACCCCTCTCCCCCCCCCCCCAGGTGCCAGTATCAGGTGCCTCTCCCCCCCTTCCCCCAGGTGCCAGTATCAGGTGCCTCCCCCCATGTGCCAGTATCAGGTGCCAACCCCCCCCTTCCCTCCCAGGTGCCAGTATCAGGTGCCTCTCTTCCCCCCCCCCCAGGTGCCAGTATCAGGTGCCTCTCTCCCCCCCCCCCCCCCCCGTGCCAGTATCAGGTGCCTCCCCCCATGTGCCAGTATCAAGTGCCCCCCGCTCCCCCCATAGCAGTAACAGTCGGGTATTAAAAAAAATATATATAAACACTTCTACTTGCCTCCATGTCAGCGATGCGATGCAGCCTCTTCCTGTGTCCCGCCCTGTATGTCCATATATGGAGTCAGTGCTTATATTTCAGAAAAGGTTTCTGCTGGGATTCGAACCCACGACCTTCTGTATCAGAGGCAAAGCATCTAACCACTAGACCAAAGGAGACACCTTGCTGCTGACTGAAAAAATTGAGACTTCTACTGTTATAGCTGGCTAAGTGTACAGCTATACATATGACAGCTGCCCATTTATAGAGATATAGCAGAGCTGAGTGTGCTGGGACAGCTGTCATATAGAGATATAGCAGTGCTGGGTGTGTTGGGGCAGCTGTCATATGTATAGCTGTACACTTAGCCAGCTATAACAGTAGAAGTCTCACTTTTTTTCAGTCAGTTGTAATGCAGCCTTTATGGTTGTGAGGGTTAATGCTTTGCCTCTGATACACTCAGACTTTGGAGGTTGTGGGTTCGAATCCCAGACACATCAGAAGACTTTAGGAGACAGAAAGATTAGATCATATTAGCGAGGGAGCCTGGTCAGCTGCTGTGAAGGGGCCCTGAACAGTTAAGACATCGATAGAACTTGAAAATAAACTGTCACACAATGTCAATTCAGACCTGCGGTTTGCAGCTTTACCTGCAGTTTGCGGCGGCGTGTGGCAGTGCCATCGGGTCCCCATGCGGTTGTAGGGGGAACCCGATGGCATGGAAGGCAGCGCAATGTCTAAGGAAGGCATCGTGCTGCCTTCCGGTGACGAGCCTGTGAGATCCAGACCCCTGGATCTCACAGGCCGGAAGCTGTATGAGTAATACACACAGTATTACTCATACAGCCAATGCATTCCAATACAGAAGTATTGGAATGCATTGTAAAAGGGATTAGACCCCCAAAAGTTGAAGTCCCAAAGTAGGACAAAAAATAAAGTAAAAAAAAAGTTGAAAAAATAAGGTTTTCCCCCCCAAAAATTAAAAGTTTCAAGTAAAAATAAACAAAAACGTCATTTTCCCCAAATAAAGTTTAAAAAAAATTGATAAAAAATAGGGGAAAAAAAAAAGTATACATATTAGGTATCACCGCGTCCGTATCGACCGGCTCTATAAAAATATCACATGACCTAACCCCTTAGATGAACACCGTAAAAAATAAAAACTGTGCTAAATAAACCATTTTTTGTCACCTTACATCACAAAAAGTGTAATAGCAAGCGATCAAAAAGTCATATGCACCCCAAAATAGTGCCAATAAAACCGTCATCTCATCCCGCAAAAATCAAACCCTACCCAAAGTAATCGCCCAAAAACTGAAAAAATTATGGCTCTCAGACTATGGAAACACTAAAACATGATTTTTTTTTGCTTCAAAAATGAAATCATTGTGTAAAACTTACATAAATAAAAAAAAAGTATACATATTAGGTATCGCAGCGTCCGTAATAACTTGCTCTATAAAAATATCACATAACCTAACCCTTCAGGTGAATACCGTAAAACAAAATCACATAAATATAGTGGCAAATATGGGGGAACTGCTCAAACCCCAAACACTGTAGCGTGTTTCTCATTGTGGGAGCAGTCCCACCGCATGTGGACCGCAGCAAACGACTATCCCCAGCAAAAAATGCGTACAATGGAGGATGCCGGCGCAGTCCACATGCACCACAAAGGCATCCTACACAAAACGGAGCATTGTGCGGATGAAAATATAATTATATAAATCACAGAAAAAATGCACCAAACGGATATGCCACTGACTATACTAGCTAGTCATACAAGCAGATATTAAAAGCTGAGACTTTTGCCAATATATTCCTGTCAGGAACACATCCGAGCCCATCATGCACCACGTCACGGTCTCTCAGCATGGCAAGGGTCCTACCACTACGCTAACTATGGTGTGAGCACGGTCTGAAGGTGATGAAATCCAGCTCACAGCCAAGCTTCCACACAACCGCATAGCAGGACAACTAATGCAATGAATACCGTAAAAAATTAAAAATAAAAACTGTGTAAAAAATGCCATTTTTGTGTCACCTTACATCACAAAAAGTGTAATAGCAAAAAGTCACACGCACCCCAAAATAGTGCAAATAAAACCGTTATCTCATCCTGCAAAAATCATGCCCTACCCAAGGTAATCGCCCAAAAACTGAAAAAAGTATGGCTCTCAGACTATGGAAACACTAAAACATGATTTTTTTTGTTTAAAAAAAGAAATTATTGTGTAAAACTTACATAAATAAAAAAAAGTATACATATTAGGTATCGCTGCATCCGTGACAACCTGGTCTATAAAAATATCACATGATCTAACCTGTCAGATGAATGTTGTAAATAACAAAAAATAAAAACGGTGCCAAAACAGCTATTTCTTGTTATCTTGCCTCACAAAATGTGTAATATAGAGCAACCAAAAATCATATGTACCCTAAACTAGTACCAACAAAACTGCCACCCTATCCCGTAGTTTCTAAAATGGGGTCCCTTTTTTCGTGAAGGGAAATTGAAGTTAACGTGATGACGCAGACGTAGTGCGTCACGCTCTACTCTGTCCCCACGGCTCGGCTAACCTCGCTGCTCCTGGCGTCCCTGCTGCCGCTTTGCCTCCATGGTGCCGTAACCTCCCGATACCGCTAGCGGTGCCTGCTTCCCCGGTTTTCCCACCTCACCTTGGTGCTCCACCTCGCCTGGACTCGCTTGGACTGGGGGCTTCTGGACGTTATCCTGGAACCTTGCATCGCTCGTTCCTTGCTCCCCTTTTTTGCTCCCCTTTGACTTTCTGACCAACCGGCTGACTTGATCGGAGGGCTCTTGTTGCGCCTGGGATCCTGGATGCTGGATGTTGTTCTTCCGGTGTGTCCCCTGACTGCCTGTTTCCCGTTGGGGACGGGGCCCTTCTCGGACGGGTCGGTTTCGGTCTCTACGTCCTGATACTGGAGCCTGGCCGGCCGTTCCTCCTGCTCAGGATATTTGGCCTTTACGTTGGCGGTCTCTTCCTCCTTCTCCCCTGCCGCCCCTGCAGCGTCTCTGGGATCAAGTGGCGTCCTCGGTCGTCCAGGTGGGACCCTTGTGGATACTTGGATGGCCGAAGAGTTGAAAAGCTGGTGAGATTGCTCCTTCCCCCCCCCCCCCCTTTCGGCTCCCCTACGCCCTCCGTTTTTCTACATTAACTGTATTAACTACTAACAGAGTGACTAAAAAGAACTAAAGTATACTGAAGTACACTGAAATATTAACTACTAACAGAGTGACTAAAAAAATTTAAAATGTACTGAAGTACACTTAATTTATTACTATTAGGAAAGAATAAGAAGGGGGAAAGAAAGAAGGAGGGGGAAAAAGGGGGAAAAAAAAAAATATATATATAAATAAAAATAAAAAAGAACGGAGGGGGGAGGCGAAAAAAAAAAAGGAAGGGAAAAGAAGAAAAGAGGGGGAAGAGGGGAAAGGAAAAGAGAAAATAAAAATAAAAATTTAAAACAGCGGGGAATGGCTCCCAAAGCTAGCAGGCGTTCGGCGGATCTCTCCAGTCAGAAAGCGGGTACCAAAATCTTTGAAGTGCAGAAAATAGACCAATTCTTGAGGTCTCCAAAGGTTAATACGAGGGGAGGTCAAAAGGATATTGGCCCCAAAAAACTGATAACTCTGAGGAGACTGAGAGAGAGCCACAAACTCAAAAAGTCCCTGGACATCCTCAAGGGGAGGAGGGAATGGAGGGAGAAGACACTCCCAGTGTTAATCCCTCTCCGCTAAAAGAAATACTGCTGGCGGTAAAACAGAACAGGGATTTAATACAGGGTATCACAACCCAACTCGGGTCTATCCAAGTTGATGTGGGACTGATCAGAGACGATTTGGCAAAAATTCGAGATAGAGTTAGTAATGTGGAGAGCGCTATGTCTCTTATACAGAATGAATCCCAAAAAACTAACTCTGAAATCTCTTTATTAAAGATATGGGTCAATCTCTTGAAGAAAAAGGTGGTGGATCTGGAAGATAGATCACGAAGGTACAATGTGAGAATTCTGGGGGTCCCAGAGGGCGCTGAAGATAAGAACCCTATCCAATTTATACAGACGCTAATCCTGGAGAATTTTGGGAGGGATTCGTTCTCTCCACTTTTCATGATAGAAAGAGCGCATCGGGTCCCAGGTGGCAAACCAATCCCCGGGAGACAACATCGGACACTCATTGTTAAAATGCTGGCTTCAAGGGACAGAGATATGTTACTAAGAAGGGCAAGGGAATGTCCACCTGTTGTATATGAGGGAGGTAGATTGGCCTTCTTCCCCGATTTCTCGAAAGATATCCAAGAAAAGAGACGCTCGTTTATGGTGGTCAAAAAGAGGCTAAGAGATAGGGATATTAAATATTCCCTTATGTTTCCATCAAAACTTCGGGTTATCTACAAGGATACAATCTTATTTTTTGATACCCCGGACAAAGCCGCGGACTGGCTGGAACGAAAAGATATGTGATCGAAGTGGTCCTAGGGTCCAAGGGGAATAATAATTGGCAGAGGGTGCCTATATCTTTAAATTCTGCTGTTATCTAGCGGGGAGGTGCCGAGTAGGGGGGGTGTGGGAGGGATGGTCATAGGAGAGAAATCTACTACAACATGTGGTGGATTACTTGTGTGGGGGGTGGTAGTCGGGCTGTGGTGCGTCCTTCTTCCCTTCCCCCACCCCCCTCAGTTTGTTTCTTTTGTCATTCCCCTTCCCCCAGGTTTGAAGGCCGGGTTTGAAGACCTCTGGGGATATTTAGGTCATGGGAAAAGGGCTTATTCATGTATTAGTAAATTAGGTAAATCTATGTACAGAATAGACCTTGCCTTGATGAATAGAAAATATGTGAGACTCGCAAAACGAATGAAGTACGAAACAAGGTCATTCTCGGATCATTTACCCTTATCCCTCGAACTCTGTGTGACCCAGGAGAAATATATAGAGAGACCCCCATTCAGACCAAACCCCTATTGGCTATCACTAATAAAGAAACATGAAATAATACAAAATGAAATTGACCAATTTTGGGATAATAACTACGGCTCAGTTAAAATCCAGGTGGTATGGGACACTTTTAATGCCTATATGAGGGGGATAATGGTCAATAGTATAGCGAATCTTAGAAAGGAGTATGGAAAAAAACAGAAAAATCTAGAAGAACTAGCATCCTTAGCTACACAATCCTTCTACATAAATAAGACTGAGGAGAATAGGGAAAATATGCAAAAGTGTATACAAACATACTCAAATTTTTTGTTGGATAAGGCCCAACAAAGGCTATTCTTTAAAGGGCCAAAAATATTTTACAGAGTCAGGGCGACCTGGAAAACTCTTATCGAGAGTGATTTCGAATCAAGAGTCCAAAAAATATATAGACAATGTCCGACTGGCCAACGGTAGGATGGTTAGTGGGCAGGGTCCTGTAGAGAAGGTCTTTCTGGATTATTTTTTAGATCTTTATAAAGCTGATACTAAGATTACAGATGAAATGATGGACTCTTACCTCGACAGTATTGTTTTTCCAACTATCACTCTGGCCCAAAAGAAAACACTGGAGGTAGATTTCTCGATTTAGGAACTTGAGGGGGCAATTAAATTATGCTCAGGTAATTCCACCCCCGGTTCAGATGGACTCCCATATGAATTTTATAGCAAATATAAGGAGTTTATACTCCCTAGACTCTTGGGGGTCTTTGCTGAATCGGTGGAGGATGGGAAATTGCCAGACTCAATGATGGAAGCCGTAATAACATTAATCACAAAAAAAGGCAAGGACCCCGCAGATCTGGGATCGTATAGACCGATCTCACTGCTTAAGGCCTCTTTCACACGACGGTATGGCTTTTTCAGTGTTTTGCGGTCCGTTTTAAACGGATCCGTTGTTCCGTTTTTTGCTTCCGTTGTGTTTCCGTTTCCGATCCGTTTTTCCGTTCCGTTTTTCCGTATGGCATATACAGTATACAGTAATTTCATTGAAAAAATTGGGCTGGGCATAACATTTTCAATAGATGGTTCCGCAAAAAACGGAACGGATACAGAAGACATACGGATGCATTTCCGTATGCATTCCGTTTTTTGCGGACCCGTAGACTTTAATGGAGCCACGGAACGTGATTTGCGGCCAAATATAGGACATGTTCTATCTTTCAACGGAACGGAAAAACGGAAATATGGAAACGGAATGCATACGGAGTACATTCCGTTTTTTTTTGCGGAACCATTGAAATGAATGGTTCCGTATACGGACCGTATACGGAACGCAAAAAACGGCCCGCAAAACGGAAAAAAAAAACGGTCGTGTGAAAGAGGCCTAATGCAGATGTAAAACTCCTTGCAAGGATATTGGCCACAAGGCTTTCCAGGGTTATTTCCTCCATTGTCCATACCGAACAGAACGGTTTTATTCAAAATAAGGGCACGCATCTCAATCTGCATCGGCTCTTTGCCAATATACAGGCTCCTGGGGGAACCGCTCGCTCCATCCTGTCATTGGATGTGTCGAAGGCCTTTGATAGGGTGGAGTGGTGCTTCCTCTGGAAGGTTTTGACAAGGATGGGCTTTGGGGAAAGATTTATAAACATCCTTAAATTATTGTATAGATCCCCCACTGCAAAATTGAGTCTTAACGGGATCCTGACCACTAGTTTTGAGCTAAATAGAGGTACGCGCCAGGGTTGTCCACTATCCCCATTATTATTTTATATCTACATTGAGCCCCTAGTCTTGGCTATTAGGCAGGATGAGCAGGTTAGAGGATTTGGAACACTAGGAGTGCAAGACCGTATCTCTTTATATGCGGATGACGTTCTTTTTTTTTATAGACCATACGGAAATAACTCTCCCCAGAATCATTCAATTGGTCAAATTATTTGGCGAGGTGTCCGGCCTTCTTATAAACTGGTCTAAGACCAGTTTGATGGCAATAGACCCGTTACCTCAGAAGGATGCGTTTGTAACCGAGTTGGACATCGTTGACACCTTTCAATACTTAGGCTTGACTATATCTCCTAGGGTTGAAAACTTTGTCCAACTAAACTTGATCCCACTAATATCGAAAAACTAGAGCAAAAATAGGAATCTGGTTGAGACTTCCCCTATCTAGAGCCGATCGAGTGTCATTGGTTAAAATGGTGATACTACCACAATTTCTGTATGTGCTTAGGAACACACCTACTTGGATACAAGACAAATATTTTAAACTTATGGAAAGAATAATTAATGATTTAGTGTGGGGAAGAAAACGAGTCTGGTTAAAATTGGAATATCTATATAAACCACTGGAATACGGGGGTTTAAACCTCCCCTATTTTAAAGGGTATTTTATTGCTGCCCAGCTACTGATGTGTTATGAATCAGAAAACAGTGCCCTTTTAGGGAGGTTAATAGGGAGCTATTCACATAATAATATATTCTCCCTTTTGGAATCTGGGTTACTGACTAGCCAGGAGCGGGGTTATAGAGAGACTATAAAACTACTCTCGAAAGTCTGGGCTACTACTAGAACATGGTTGAAGGTACAGGGTTCACTTACATTCACGCCTCTTTGGCACAATATACACTTACAGACGTTAGACGGTATAGCAGCTGACACATTCTGGCAAAAGAATAGGATTTTTTATATTTCACAAGTGGTGAAGGATAGAGAGATTAAGTCATATACAGAGCTATCACAAAATGTAGAAAACCTCTCTTGGTTCAGGTATTTCCAGTTGCATTCAGCATTATCTAGTCTGGATGATAAATTAATTCTGGATATAGATAGTTCATCTTTTTTAAATGACTGGATAGGGAGGACAACTTCTAGAATGAAGATTTCAAATATATATAAACTTTTACTTAAGGCACGGTTTTGTGACATACAGTCACCAGGACAAAGAGCCTGGGAGGTGGACTGTCCGAATATACAATTAGAGGGGTGGGGGAATATCTTTGCTAATTCAGGCCTACTATCCCGGAACTTCAACCATGTCCTAGTACATTTTAATATCTGCCATAGACTATATGTTACCCCCACATGGCTAAATAAATGTGCGCTACGAGATACAGTACAGACCAAAAGTTTGGACACACCTTCTCATTCAAAGAGTTTTCTTTATTTTCATGACTATGAAGGCATCAAAACTATGAATTAACACATGTGGAATTATATACATAACAAACAAGTGTGAAACAACTGAAAATATGTCCTATTCTAGGTTCTTCAAAGTAGCCACCTTTTGCTTTGATTACTGCTTTGCACACTCTTGGCATTCTCTTGATGAGCTTCAAGAGGTAGTCACCTGGTCTTCCAACAGTCTTGAAGGAGTTCCCAGAGATGCTTAGCACTTGTTGGCCCTTTTGCCTTCACTCTGCGGTCCAGCTCACCCCAAACCATCTCGATTGGGTTCAGGTCCGGTGACTGTGGAGGCCAGGTCACCTGGCACAGCACCCCATCACTCTCCTTCATGGTCAAATAGCCCTTACTTTCAAAGTTTTCCCAATTTTTCGGCTGACTGACTGACCTTCATTTCTTAAAGTAATGATGGCCACTCGTTTTTCTTTACTTAGCTGCTTTTTTCTTGCTATAATACAAATTCTAACAGTCTATTCAGTAGGACTATCAGCTGTGTATCCACCTGACTTCTCCTCAACGCAACTGATGGTCCCAACCCCATTAATAAGGCAAGAAATCCCACTTATTAAACCTGACAGGGCACACCTGTGAAGTGAAAACCATTTCAGGGGACTACCTCTTGAAGCTCATCAAGAGAATGCCAAGAGTGTGCAAAGCAGTAATCAAAGCAAAAGGTGGCTACTTTGAAGAACCTAGAAGATGACATATTTTCAGTTGTTTCACACTTGTTTGTTATGTATATATTTCCACATGTGTTAATTCATAGTTTTGATGCCTTCAGTCTGAATCTACAATTTTCATAGTCATGAAAATAAAGAAAACTCTTTGAATGAGAAGGTGTGTCCAAACTTTTGGTCTGTACTGTACATCCAAGTGCCCTAGATGTGATATTCTAGGCGCGGACTACCTCCATATGATCTGGACCTGCCCAAAATTTAGAAAATACTGGATTAATATCAATAACTTTCTTAACCATAGACTTAAAATACGAATCCCCTTTGAACCTCAAGTGTTCTTGCTCAATGAGCTTTTGTATAATAAGTAGTCGCAAGTATCAAAAGATCTTTCTAGGTAGGATACTGCTGTTGGCTAGAATTTTGGTTAGCCGGACCTGGTTCGCTCGGGATACCCCAGAATTAAACAGCTGGATAAATCTAGTTAACAAGGTAAAAAAACTATGAACAGATTCTGTATAGGGAGAGAAATGTGGAGGAGAAGTGGATTAGGATATGGGGTGGCTGGAAGATCTGATTGACTGTAATAATCTATAAATAGTCTCTTTTGTTGTGTGTTTTGTGCTTTTTCTCCCCCTTTTTTTTTTTCTTTTTTTCTTTTCCTCCTCTTCCCTCCCCCCTGTCTCTCCCCCTTCCTTGGGGGGGGGGGGGGGGTGGACGCATCACAGGGTTGGGGTGGTGGGAGGGCTAGAGGGTGGGGGGATAGGGATAAGGGGAGAAAAAGAGGCTATCAAATATATGGAGTGTTTACTCAATTTCTTGTTCACTGTAATTTTTTTTTTTATATACTAATAAAGTAAATTTAAAAAAAAATAAAAAAAAGCTGAGACTTTTGCCAATATATTCCTGTCAGGAACACATCGGAGCCCATCATGCACCACGTCACGGTCTCTCAGCATGGCAAGGGTCCTACCACTACGCTAACTATGGTGTGAACAAGGTCTGAAGGTGATGAAATCCAGCTCACAGCCAAGCTTCCACACAACCGCCTAGCAGGACAACTAGTGCAATGTGAACAAAGCCAGACTGTAAGCCAGACCCACATCAGACCGTGTGATGGAGGTTACCAGGTGCAAAAGAATGTTTAAATGCCAGTTAAATGCACATTCAATACATATAAAACAAAATCACAGAAATATAGTGGCAAATATGGGGGAACTGCTCAAACCCCAAACACTGTAGCGTGTTTCTCATTGTGGGAGCAGTCCCACCGCATGTGGACCGCAGCAAACGACCAGTCGCAGCAAAAAATGCGTACAATGGAGGATGCCGGCGCGGTCCACATGCACCGCAAAGGCATCCTACACAAAACGGAGCATTGTGCGGAAGAAAATATAAATTATATAAATCACAGAAAAAATGCACCAAACGGAGATGCCACTGACTATACTAGCTAGTCATACAAGCAGATATTAAAAGCTGAGACTTTTGCCAATATATTCCTGTCAGGAACACATCGGAGCCCATCATGCACCACGTCACGGTCTCTCATCATGGCAAGGGTCCTACCACTACGCTAACTATGGTGTGAGCACGGTCTGAAGGTGATGAAATCCAGCTCATAGCCAAGCTTCCACACAACCGCATAGCAGGACAACTAATGCAATGACTACCGTAAAAAAATAAAAATAAAAACGGTGTAAAAAAAGCCATTTTTTGTCACCTTACATGACAAAAAGTGTAATAGCAAGCGATCAAAAAGTCACACGCACCCCAAAATAGTGCAAATAAAACCGTCATCTCATCCCGCAAAAAACATACCCTACCCAAGGTAATCGCCCAAAAACTGAAAAAAGTATGGCTCTCAGACTATGGAAACACTAAAACATGATTTTTTTTGTTTAAAAAAAGAAATTATTGTGTAAAACTTACATAAATAAAAAAAAAGTATACATATTAGGTATCGCTGCATCCGTGATAACCTGGTCTATAAAAATATCACATGATCTAACCTGTCAGATGAATGTTGTAAATAACAAAAAATAAAAACGGTGCCAAAACAGCTATTTCTTGTTACTTGCCTCACAAAAAGTGTAATATAGAGCAACCAAAAATCATATGTACCCTAAACTAGTACCAACAAAATTGCCACCCTATCAGGTAGTTTCTAAAATGGGGTCACTTTTTTCATGGGACATGGTGTCAAAAAAAACAGTCCAGCAAAATCTGCCTTCCAAAAACCGTATGGCATTCCTTTCCTTCTGCGCCCTGCCGTGTGCCCATACAGCGGTTTACGACCACATATGGGGTGTTTCTGTAAACTACAGAATCAGGGCCATAAATATTGAGTTTTGTTTGGCTGTTAAGCCTTGCTTTGTTACTGGGAAAAATGGATTAAAATGGAAAAGTTGCCAAAAAATTTAAATTCTGAAATTTAATCGCCATTTGCCAATAACTCTTGTGGAAACACCTAAAGGGTTAACAACGTTTGTAAAATCTGTTTTGAATACCTTGAGGGTTGTAGTTTCTTAGATGGGGTCACTTTTATGGAGTTTCTACTCTAGGGGTTCATCAGGGGGGCTTCAAATGGGACATGGTGTCAAAAAAAAACAGTCCAGCAAAACCTGCCTTCCAAAAACCGTATGGCATTCCTTTCCTTCTGCGCCCTGCCGTGTGCCCGTACAGCGGTTTACGACCACATATGGAGTGTTTCTGTAAACTACAGAATCAGGGCCATAAATATTGAGTTTTGTTTGGCTGTTAACCCTTGCTTTGTAACTGGAAAAAAATTATTAAAATGGAAAATCTGCCAAAAAAGGGAAATTTTTAAAATGTATCTCTATTTTCCATTAATTCTTGTGGAACACCTAAAGGGTTAACGACGTTTGTAAAATCAGTTTTGAATACCTTGAGGGGTGTAGTTTCTAGAGAGGGGTCATTTTTGGGTGGTTTCTATTATGTAAGCATCGCAAAGTGACTTCAGACCTGAACTGGTCCCTAAAAATTGTTTTTTTGAAAAATTTTAAGATTTGCTTCTAAACTTCTAAGCCTTGTAACATTTCCAAAAAATAAAATATCATTCCCAAAATGATCCAAACATGAAGTAGACATATGGGGAATGTAAAGTAATAACTATTTTTGGAGGTATTTGTATTATAGAACTAAGTAGAGAAATTGAAACTTGGAAATTTGCAATTTTTTACAAATTTTTGGTATATTTGGTATTTTTTTATAAATAAAAATGAATGTTTTTGACTTCATTTTACCAGTGTCATGAAGTACAATATGTGACGAAAAAACAATCTCAGAATGACCTGGATAAGTCAAAGCGTTTTAAAGTTATCAGCACTTAAAGTGACACTGGTCAGATTTGCAAAAAATGGCCAAGTCCTTAACCGCCTCCGGACCGCCTAACGCACGGATGCGTCCTGGAGGCGGTCGATTCATTCCTCCTGGACGCATCCGTGCGTCATCTCGCGAGACGCGAGATTTCCTGTGAACGCGCGCACACAGGCGCGCGCGTTCACAGGATCGGAAGGTGAGCGAGTGGATCTACAGCCTGCCAGCGGCGATCGTTCGCTGGCAGGCGTAGATGCGATTTTTTTAACCCCTAACAGGTATATTAGACGCTGTTTTGATAACAGCGTCTAATATACCTGCTACCTGGTCCTCTAGTGGTCCCTTTTGCTTGGATCGACCACCAGAGGACACAGGCAGCTCAGTAATAAGTAGCACCAAACACCACTACACTACACCCCTCTTGTCACTTATTAACCGCTTATTAACCCCTGATCACCCCATATAGACTCCCTGATCACCCCCCTGTCATTGATCACCCCCCTGTCATTGATCACCCCCCTGTAAGGCTCCATTCAGACGTCCGTATGTTTTTTACGGATCCACGGATACATGGATCGGATCCGCAAAACACATACAGACGTCTGAATGGAGCCTTACAGGGGGGTGATCACCCCATATAGACTCCCTGATCACCCCCCTTGTCATTGATCACCCCCTTGTAAAGCTGGCTCCATTCAGAGGTCCGTATGTGTTTTGCGGATCCATGGATCGGATCCGAAAAACACATACGGACGTCTGAATGGAGCCTTACAGGGGGGTGATCAATGACAGGAGGGGATCACCCCATATAGACTCCCTGATCACCCCCCTGTCATTGATCACCCCCCTGTCATTGATCACCCCACCTGTAAGGCTCCATTCAGACGTTCGTATGTGTTTTGCGGATCCGTGGATCCGCAAAACACGGACACCGCGGATCCGCAAAACACATACGGACGTCTGAATGGAGCCTTACAGGGGGGTGATCAATGACAGGGGGGTGATAACCCCATATACACTCCCTGATCACCCCCCTGTCATTGATCACCCCCCTGTAAGGCTCCATTCAGACATTTTTTTGGCCCAAGTTAGCGGAAAGGGAGACTTTGTGAGAAAAGACAAAAAAAAATCAATTTCTGCTAACTTGTGCCAAAAAAAATTAAAATTCTATGAACTCGCCATGCCCCTCATTGAATACCTTGGGGTGTCTTCTTTCCAAAATTGGGTCACATGTGGGGTATTTATACTGCCCTGGCATTTTAGGGGCCCTAAAGCGTGAGAAGAAGTTTGGAATCCAAATGTCTAAAAATGCCCTCCTAAAAGGAATGTGGGCCCCTTTGCGCATCTAGGCTGCAAAAAAGTGTCACACATGTGGTATCGCCGTACTCAGGAGAAGTTGGGGAATGTGTTTTGGGGTGTCATTTTACATATACCCATGCTGGGTGAGATAAATATCTTGGTCAAATGCCAACTTTGTATAAAAAAATGGGAAAAGTTGTCTTTTGCCGAGATATTTCTCTCACCCACCATAGGTATATGTAAAAAGACACCCCAAAACACACTGCCCTACTTCTTCTGAGTACGGTGATACCAGATGTGTGACACTTTTTTGCAGCCTAGGTGGGCAAAGGGGCCCACATTCCAAAGAGCACCTTTCGGATTTCACAGGGCATTTTTTACACATTTTGATTTCAAACTACTTCCCACACATTAGGGCCCCTAAAATGCCAGGGCAGTATAACTACCCCACAAGTGACCCCATTTTGGAAAGAAGACACCCCAATGTATTTCGTGATGGGCATAGTGAGTTTATGGAAGTTTTTATTTTTTGTCACAAGTTAGTGGAATATGAGACTTTGTATGGAAAAAAAATTAATAAAAAAAAATCATCATTTTCCTCTAACTTGTGACAAAAAATAAAAAGTTCTATGAACTCACTATGCCCATCAGCGAATACCTTAGGGCAGTGATGGCGAACCTTTTACAGACAGAGTGCCCAAACTGCAACCCAAAACCCACTTATTTATCGCAAAGTGCCAACATGGCAATTTACCCTGAATACCACAGTCCAATATAATATATATTTTATGTACTTTATCATTTATCTATGATAGCCTGCCTACATTCTGTGTGCTGCCTGTGCTGTTCATAGCGCGCCTGCGCTGATGAATGGCAGAAAAAGTGTTAGGCATAATGGCATGCCTTAGACTTTTTTCAGGGTGTGGGTGCCCACAGAGAACCGAGCCATAGGTTCGCCACCACTGCCTTAGGGTGTCTACTTTCCGAAATGGGGTTATTTGTGGGGTTTTTCTACTGTCTGGGCATTGTAGAACCTCAGGAAACATGACAGGTGCTCAGAAAGTCAGAGCTGCTTCAAAAAGCGGAAATTCACATTTTTGTACCATAGTTTGTATAACTTTTACCCAAACCATTTTTTTTTTACCCAAACATTTTTTTTTTATCAAAGACATGTAGAACAATAAATTTAGAGAAAAATTTATATATGGATGTCGTTTTTTTTGAAAAATTTTACAACTGAAAGTGAAAAATGTCCTTTTTTTGCTAAAATTTCGATTAATAACAAAAAAAGTAAAAATGTCAGCAGCAATGAAATACCACCAAATGAAAGCTATATTAGTGAGAAGAAAAGGAGGTAAAATTCATTTGGGTGGTAAGTTGCATGGCCGAGCAATAAACTGTGAAAGTAGTGTAGTGCAGAAGTGTAAAAAGTGGCCTGGTCATTAAGGGTGTTTAAGCTAGGGGGGCTGAAGTGGTTAAAGGGCTTCTGTCACCCCACTAAACAGTTTTGTTTTTTTTTGGTTACTTTTAATCCCTATACTGCGATTTATGCATACATACTGTAATTAATCATTTTGGTTCAGCAGATTATGTTAAAAACGTACTTTTAAAATATGCAAATTACCTTGCTACCAGCAAGTAGGGCGGCTACTTGCTGGTAGCAGCCGCATCCTCCTATCCTAAAGACGCCCCCTCCGCATGTTGATTGACAGGGCCAGCGGACGGGATCTCTCTCTGCTGGCCCTGTTTGCATTCAAAATCTGGCGCCTGCGCCGTACCTGTCTTAAGTCGGTGCAGGCGCACTGAGAGGCGGACGCTCGCTCGGCCGCTCCATCCTCAATGCGCCTGCGCCGATGACGTCACATCTACACCCGGCGCAGGCGCATTGAGAAGGGGGACGCTCGCTCGGCGCTCCTTCCTCAATGCGCCTGCGCCGGGTGTAGATGTGACATCATCGGCGCAGGCGCATTGAGGATGGAGCGGCCGAGCGAGCGTCCGCCTCTCAGTGCGCCTGCGCCAACTGAAGACAGGTACGGCGCAGGCGCCAGATTTTGAATGCAAACAGGGCCAGCAGAGAGAGATCCCGTCCGCTGGCCCTGTCAATCAACATGCGGAGGGGGCGTCTTTAGGATAGGAGAATGCGGCCACTACCAGCAAGTAGCTGCCTTACTTGCTGGTAGCAAGGTAATTTGCATATTTTAAAAGTACGTTTTTAACATAATCTGCTGAACCAAAATGATTAATTACAGTATGTATGCATAAATCGCAGTATAGGGATTATAAGTAACCAAAAAAAAAAAAAACAGTTTAGTGGGGTGACAGAAGCCCTTTAAGGTGAAATAGGGCTGAGTCCTTAAGAAGTTAAACAACCATGTCGAAAGACACATCTCGTGGTCATGGAAAAGATGTTAGTCTGTTTAAGAAGGGTCAAATCATTGGCATGCATCAAGCAGAGACAACATCTAAGGAGATTGCAGAAACTACTAAAATTGGGTTAAGAACTGTCCAACGCATTATTAAAAACTGGAAGGATAGTGGGGACCCATTGTATTTGAGGAAGAAATGTGGCAGGAAAAAAATCCTGAATGATTGTGATCGGCGATCACTTAAACGTTTGGTAAAATCAAATAGAAGAAAAACAAAAGTAGAACTCAGGGCTATGTTTAATAGTGAAAGTAAGAGAATTTCCACACGCACAATGCGAAGGGAACTCAAGGGATTGGGACTGAACAGCTGTGTAGCCGTAAGAAAACCACTAATCAGTGAGGGAAACCAGAAAAAAAAGCTTCAATTTGCTAGGGAGCATAAAGATTGGACTCTGGAGCAATGGAAGAAGGTCATGTGGTCTGATGAGTCCAGATGTACCCTGTTCCAGAGTGATGGGCGCATCAGGGTAAGAAGAGAGGCAGATGAAATGATGCACCCATCATGCCTAGTGCCTACTGTACCAGCC
Source organism: Bufo bufo (assembly GCF_905171765.1). Lineage (NCBI taxonomy): Eukaryota > Metazoa > Chordata > Amphibia > Anura > Bufonidae > Bufo > Bufo bufo. Next base: position 141,700 of record NW_024399965.1, on the reverse strand, counting down.
TGTGGGGGCAGTGCTATGATCTGGGGTTGCTGCAGTTGGTCAGGTCTAGGTTCAGCAACAGTATGTGCTCCAAGAATGAGGTCAGCTGACTACCTGAACATACTGAATGACCAGGTTATTCCATCAATGGATTTTTTCTTCCCTGATGGCACGGGCATATTCCAAGATGACAATGCCAGGATTCATCAGGCTCAAATTGTGAAAGAGTGGTTCAGGGAACAATAGACATCATTTTCACACATGGATTGGCCACCACAGAGTCCAGACCTTAATCCCATTTAGAATCTTCAGGATGTGCTGGAGAAGGCTTTGCCCAGCAGTCAGACTCTACCATCATCAACGCAAGATCTTGGTGAAAAATTAATGCAACGCTGGATGGAAATAAATCTTGTGACATTGCAGAAGCTTATCAAAACAATGCCACAGTAAATGCGTGCCGTAATCAAATCTAAAGGCGGTCCAACAAAATATTTTTGGTGGCGACTTTTTTTTGGAAGGGCAGTGTATTCTATGAATGTTTTAACTACTAGTGCCTTCACAAGTCACTGTGCTGCAAACTGCTACCTTAAATAGCAAAGCTACTTCGCCTCAGTGTGTGGCTGTTTAATAGTGGGCACATCCTGGGCACAATTTTAGTGAAAAGGTGCAGCGATAACATTCATACTCAGTGTCAGGCTGTAGCACCCCAGTCTATCAATAAAACTCATTCTGGGGGCCCACTCTACAGCTACATGCAAATATCACCATGCCAACATTTGCAAATTTCCAATTGCTGCATTCACCAACAATTCAATGAAAAAGTACCTGCATTTGCCTGCAGCCATGTCTCCACTGGAGTATGTGGGGAAAGCGTTGGACAAGAACTGATGGATACCCAATCACCCAGTAGGTGAGGATTCCAGAAATGGCATTTCTGACATATCCTGTAAGGGTTTGTTCACATGGCCGTTGCCCCTCCGTTGTCGTATTGCGGCCCGCATACGGCGGGTCCGCAATACACGGGGCACCGCTCGTGTGCATTCCGCATCATGGATGCAGATCCACTCACTTGAATGGGTCCGAAAATCCAGAGATGCGGTGCGGAACGGAACGAAACCACGGAACGGAACCCTATGGAAGCACGTGCCCGTGCTTTGCGGACCGCAATTTGTGGTTCACAGCACGGGCACGGAGGGGCAACGGTCATGTGAACAAGCCCTAAAAGGTAAGATCACAAGTAATGGCCAAAAGTTGCACCGATAAACAGTTTTAACGCAGAATGGTGCCGTTTTCAACTATTGATAAGGGGCACTTGATTTTGCACATCAGCAACAGCTTAACAAATAAAATAGCATGGCCATTAGCGATGAGCGAACTTGATGTTTTCAAATTCTTGTTCGGCGTTTGGGTTCTGTGGCAATTCCGTTATGGATTCCATTATCACGGAATATAACAAAATTCTATGACAGAATGTAGCATGGAAGCCTTTAAGAGGCATTACGTTTTGCATTCCTTTATAATGGGCAGCATAACGGATCCGGATGGCTTCTGTTATGTAGGAGTCCTGTCCTGCATAACGGGAACCGTCCGGATCCATAATGGCCATTAACAATTGTTAATTAAAATAATGCCAATATGCAGTAAAACTGCAGGTCAGCACAGTTTTCGGATGCACTGTGGCTGCTTTCATACATGAACTTTTTCAGAACAAAGCATGTTAGCATTTTAGTATGCAAAATTAATACACTGGGGTAGATTTACTAATGACATTCTGGTGCACAAGGTGCAAATAAGTGTCTCAGCAAACCACAAGCGGCACAGCTTCAAGTGAGAGAGGTGTAGCCTAAGATGCTCCACCATGCAGCAAAATTCTGCCAGAATTTCTCTGCACAATTTTGGCACAAAGTAAGCCAACTAATAGGTGGCATGAATTTAGACAGTTTAAAGATACACCAGATTTATTCTATAAAAATATTCTATACACCATCCCTGCCCTACCCATCGATCTATGCACAGTGCTGAACAAGCACTGTGTATAGAGATCAGGAAGTCTTGGACACAGTTAATGTCACAGTTTAATTTAAGGGCCTCCTTCCATTTCAACTCCTAATATTTAGGGATGATATTTTCAATACCATTTTAAATACAAGAAATTCTGCTTATGTCTGTCTGCTTCTCTATAGAACCTATAACATCAATCAGAGATACCCGTGTACCACCTTGAGAAAGAAAAATACAAAAACAGTAAAAACAAAACGGTCCTGTCTCTATTGCCATGTGAAAGACCATAATTGGAGGGTAAACATGTCTCAGTGCTGATAACAAAAAAAAAAGGAAAATAATCAGGAAAAAAACAAATTATAACTGTGAAGGATGCAAAATCTCCAGCTGAGGCAGCTAATATAGTTTAAAAGTCCTGAGAGTAACCGACAACTGTATAGAAGTCCTGAGGCAAACTTAAACATAGGAAATACATTTCCATCAAACATTGAAGAAGCACTTTATATCTTCCATATGAAGAGAGAGGAAAAAGGCAAAATGTGTATTAGTAGTGCCTGAGTACCTGAGTATTTTACGTCACAGAGTTGTGCTATTTCCTTATCAATGTCACGAACCAACGGGTGTGAACCCACTGTGCCACTTGTCCTACCTCCTCTAAAGGCGTTGCCTAAGTGAATCCCTAGTTCTTCACTGTACCCCTGATGGTGGAGATTTACTTTCCTGAGGGGAACACCAGGTCACTACCTCTTGAGGAGGATTGGCACACGACGCAGCTGGTCTAGACGGGCCAGGAGGTACCCGAGCAAGGTACCAGAGGTACAGACATAGTCAGCAGGCTGAGTTGTAACCAGGAACAACAGTGCAGGACCAAAGGATGAGGCAGAGGCGAAGTCAAACAAGCAAAAGGTCAGGGCATGCAGCACAGGTACAGGTCAAGCAATCCGGCTCGGCAACTCCGGTCAGACTCTGCGTTGGAGATCATCCTGTCAACCCACCTGCTTATCGGAGGTCTGACCTGCTTCGTCGCTAGTACCTGAAGACCTGCCTGGACTTTCGCAGCCGTATACCCCATCAGGTGAACGCCATAAAAAATAAAAACAGTGTCAAAATAGCCATTTTTTTCACCTTGGCTCACAAAAAGTGTAATACCAAGTGATGAAAAAGTCTTATGTACCCCAAAATGGTACCAATCAAACAGTCATCTTATCCCACAAAAAATGAGCCCCTAGCTAAGACAATCACCCAAAAAATAAAAAAATAGGGCTCTCAGAAAGTGGCAACACAAAAACAAGATTTTATTCTGTTCAAAAATTATTTCACTCACAGGTTGAACATAGTCCTGTTCAGGGGAATATATGGTAGAATGTGGTCGTATAACAAGAATTCACATGAATACCACCATTCTAAAACATAACCTTTAATGCTTGTATATTAAAAAGTCAATACACCCTTATAGTTATAAATGAATAATAATCAAAAAGAAAAGGAAAATCTAAGGACAGGTTGCTGATTCCCTTGCACGGTATTTGCAGGAGGGAAAGGAAATGTCGTTGGAGCCTAATGGGGGCAGTATCCCTAATTCTGGCCCTAGTCAGGATTCCCTGCCTAAATACGGAATAGCCGCCCCGATAGGGGCGATCCCGTTTCTCCTGCCTCCTAGTATCCCTGGGTTGACCCTAGCACGGGAAGGATTCCAACCTGTGGAATAGATAGCCCTATCAGAGACCTAGGCTATTATAAGTACAAAAAATAATAAACAAATACAAATACCCAGATGGAGTGACAGAAAACACCCTAATTAATAAGTGAAATAAATAGTATAAAGCATTAGAAAAAATATTACATAGAAATGTCAAAATTCATCCCTACGCGTTTCACCTGGTTGGTGTCAGGCTCATCAGGGGACATATCTGACCATAGAGTACCTATCACCATTAGTAGTCACCTGAGCACTTCAAAATGAATTATATACAAGTTCATTTATTAACTTTTTATTTTTCTCTCTTTTATGATGGTAAGAAAATAACTGGAACACGTGATAAAAATTTATCAGCTACTGACTGACTAATCATTATAGAAAATCACCAGTCCAGCTTATAAAACACAGGATATCGGCCAAACAGATATAATCTAGGTACTAATATTTGAAGTAACCTAGAAAGACTCCTATATCTAGTGTTCTAGGCTGAAGTCAGGTGGGGTATACCAAGTACATATAAAAGTGTATGACCTGCATCTGAGATAAATAGAACGATGCCCAATAATTTATTTTCCACCGGTCACTGAATATATATATCTGAATAGTATCAGGAGTAGTGAGATACAGATAAATCTACTACATGTGGTATATTACAATGAATTATGGCCACTCATGGGATGGTTGCCAGACCAGGTAAATGATATAAAACAGGTTATCAGTGTATCATAAGGGCTGGTAACAAAGCAAGTAATACTGATCTCATTAGCGGTACTTGCGTTCCCTTTATAGTTGTCCAGACGATAGGAGGCCAATAGCGGTGGGGGCATCATGAAGACTCAAAAGCACAATGGCAATGACGTCCGGCAGATGTAGCAGCCAAAAAATTATTTCAAAATTATAACAAAAATAAGTCTTACGTACCCCAAAATGATACCAATCAAACTGTCACCTCATGCCGCAAAAAATGAGCCCCCACATAAGAAAATCACTTAAAAAATAAAAACCAGACCACACATCAAACCTGAAGATACAGACCCCAGAGCATCCCAACATTTCATATAGATGTAGTCTCCACTAGGACACTACAAGGGGGTAAAGAGAAAAATTTCTGCTGTTTGACGTCTTATTGTATCTCTACCTTTGCAGGAGAATGCTCCATTGTTTTATACTGTTATTACAGTCTAGTTGAAGTGATGATATTGTCTGTGAGAAGAATTCTTTGGATACAGGAGGAGAGAGATTCAACATTTTTTAAAGCAGATTCCCTACTTTACGTGCAGAGTGCCTTTTTTACCTCCAAAATACAAAGGATTTGTGTTCTTTGCACCAATACAATATTGAATTCAAGTCACGTAAATACAGCACCAGAACCAAGCTCATCACACACTCGGCCCCCCATAAATCAGTGTCACACATAGTGCCCATATAAATAAGTGCCACATAATGAGCCCCCATTCACAGTATGCAGCTAAACAGGAAGATTCAGGAACACATTGATCAGGGGTCAGCAATCTCCAGCACTCCAGCTGTTCAGAAACTACAACTCCCAGAATGCTTCATTCACTTCTGTTGGAGTTAGAAGAACAGCCAAACATGTTTGCATGCTGGGAGTTGTAGTTTCACAGCAGCTGGAGTGCAGAAGGTTGCTGATCCCTGACATAGATCAAGTAGTGATGAGCGGGAGGTGCCATATTCGATTTCGCGATATTTCGCGAATATTCGATTTAATATTCGTCTTATATTCATCGAAATCGAATATTCGTCATTATGCTATTTATGGCGAATAATATTCGATTTGATTAATTTAATCAGAAAGAGAAATAAATTAGACAAAAAAAAAAAAAGATTATAGCACTACATTAGTGAAATTTCAGGCTATATGTGTAATTGCGAATATTCACTATGTTGCTAAATATTCTTGTCTTACAATATGACGAATATTCTAAAAAACGAATATATAGCACTATATCACATATATTCGTTTTTTAGAATATTCTTTTTTTCCCCCCCAATTAGTACAGTTATTGCCCTTCGGCATACTCCTCCCCGACAAGCGTCCCCGTCACCATGGGAACGCCTGGTGGTTAGAATATACCATCGGTTCTGAGTTAGATCGTGAAAACTCAGATCCGATGGTATATTCTAACCACCAAGCGTTCCCATGGTGATGGGGACGCTTGAAGTTAGAATATACTGCCAGGGCGCTGTGATCCGCGCAATTAACCCCTCAGGTGCGGGTTAATTGTGCGGATCACAGCGCCCTGTGTGCCCTCCTTCCAAGTATTAAAATAATTGGTGGCCAGTGCACCCCCCTCCCCAGTATTAAAATAATTGGTGGCCAGTGCGCCCCACTCCCCAGTATTAAAATAATTGGTGGCCAGTGCGCCCTAACCCCTCCCCCCAGTATTAAAATCATTGGTGGCAGTGGCCACAGGGTCCCCCTCACCCCCTTGCAGTGGCCACAGGGTCCTCCCCCCCCCCTGTCATTGGTGGCAGCAGGCAGTTCCGATCAAGTCCCAGCGTAATGGCCGGGCTTTGATCAGTTACCATGGCAGCCAGGACGCTACAGATGTCCTGGCTGCACTGGTTAGTTAATCACTCAGCAGCATTTACTTACCTGCGGGGCTCTCCTCCTTCTGAGAACTCACAGGTCTATGCGGCGAATTGCTGAAGGCATATGCGGCGCATAGACCTGTGAGTTCTCAGAAGGAGGAGAGCCCCGCAGGTAAGTAAATGCTGCTGAGTGAAACTGCCTGCTGCCATCAATGATGGGGAGGGGGGGGGCAGGAAGGGGGACCCTGTGGTCACTGCCAGGGGAGAAGGGGGACGCTGTAGCCACTGCCACCAATGATTTTAATACTGGGGGGAGGGGGTTTAGGGCGCACTGGCCACCAATTATTTTAATACTGGGGAGGTGGGGGGGAGGGCGCACAGGGCGCTGTGATCAGTGCAATTAACCCGCACCTGAGGGGTTAATTGCGCGGATCACAGCGCCCTGGCGGTATATTCTAACTTCAAGCATCCCCGTCACCATGGGAACGCCTGGTGGTTAGAATATACCATCGGATCTGAGATAGATCGTGAAAACTCAGATCCGATGGTATATTCTAACCACCAGGCGTTCCCATGGTGACAGGGACGCTTGTCGGGGAGGAGTATGCCGAAGGGCAATAATGGTACTAATTGGGGGGAAAAAAAAGAATATTCTATAAAACGAATATATGTGATATAGTGCTATATATTAGTTTTTTAGAATATTCGTCATTTTTTACTATCTAAACTCTTGATCCCTCCCTGCTTCTTACTTGTGGGCCAATGACTCATTGGTCCACAAGCATTTTAAGCAGGAAGGAATCATGTGTTCAGATGGAGAAAATGACGAATATTCGATATAACGAATATATAGCACTATATTCGCAAATTATCGAAGTTGCGATATTCGCGATTAATATTCGCTATGTGAATATTCGCGCTCAACACTAAGATCCAACACCAGAACCAAGCTCATCACATACTGAGCACAATGGGCCCCCCTGAATATAAAAGTGCCACACACAGTGCCCCCCATTAATCAGTGTCCATATAGATCAGAGCCACATAATGTGCTCCCAATTACAGTATGTAGTTGAACAGGAAGACTCAGGAAAACTCTGCTCGAAAACTCCAGGTGGTCACGTGAGTCTAACAAAGACGGTGGTGTCAGCGGTGCGACAGAGAGGTAAGTACTGAGGAAACCATCTTGCCTACACAGGTCAGAAAGCTGATGGATTTTCAGAAAAGCTCAGAGAACCCCTTTAGTGTAAATCAACATCCATGTAATAAATGATTATCAGAACCAGGCTTGTCTAGGGTTTTCTATTCCTTTTATTACAGAACTTCTGCACTGTGGTCATTTCCAGGAAAATGAAAGCAGAATTTAAGCTACTAAGATGATTCCGCAGGCGGAGGTCACTGGGATAATGCTGAAGACATTGCTCTAGTAGACTCCATGGAACTCTTCTTTCCTATAAGACAGAAGACATATAAACCCATTCCTTGGTGGTTCTGGCACATCAGTCTGACCGTGTAGGCTGCCCCTTACCATCATGTTTCTTCTATGTACATCAGACCTAACACATAGATATTGAGGTCTATCTAAATAAGAAATGCAGGTTATTACCGGTTTTGTGTCACTGGGTCGATGGAAATGCTTGTAAAGTCCATTTTCAGTTTCTTGTAGGCCATGAACTGCAGGGCTCCATCTGATGTTCCCAGCAGGCCTGGTACAAACCCTATAGATATAAGACATGAAGGTTACTGATGGTAAAGCCTGACATCTATGATGATTGTAGGACATTATAGAGACACTGATTACCTTGTGCAGGAATTTCTTCCTGCCCATACATTGTAGTAAGAGCATGGAACATGTCCTTTTATCATGAAGGGTCAACACCAGCATTGTACTGAAGAACAAGACGAGTAAAAAAGGGTTAAGGCGTCTGCATGAAAGAAATGATGCAAGAAATGAGTCTCACAAGGAACATACCCAAGACAACAATTATGTTCTGAACAGTGTAAGTATAGCGGTGCAGTGGTTAACACTTGTACCTTGTTGCCCTGTGGCCGTAGGTGAAAACTGGACCAGGACTACACCTGCATCATGTTCTACTGGGGCATATTCACATGTGGCAGATTTGTTGCACATGATAGACTTATATCTTCCATTCATCTACTCACATCAATGGAACTGATTTGACCCATAAAATACCGCAGTACGAGGCACACTCACCCTGTATGTATGGCGCTCGGTCTGAATACACAATGCAGGGGGTGCTGCGCTCTAGTGAATATAGCAGCCCACGCAGGGGTCCTGAGAAAAAAGTGTGGGAAATCACCCAAGATCCACTGCCACCCCGATCCCTTCCCCCCAAAAAACAAACAAAAAAAAAAATATATATATATATATATATATATATATATATATATATTTCACAGAAAATTCAGTGCAACATAAAACATAAACAAAAACTGGAATTTGCGCTATATGTCTGTTCAGACATAATTAGTCTCTTTCATATTATAAGCTCCCCTTATATATTATTTACTTACAGTTCTGAAGACTCAGGGGTGCTGGCAGGCTTGGCCTCAGGGGTGCTGGCTGGCTTGGCCTCAGGGGTGCTGGCTGGCTTGGCCTCAGGGGTGCTGGCTGGCTTGGCCTCAGGGGTGCTGGCTGGCTTGGCCTCAGGGGTGCTGGCTGGCTTGGCCTCAGGGGTGCTGGCTGGCTTGGCCTCAGGGGTGCTGGCTGGCTTGGCCTCAGGGGTGCTGGCTGGCTTGGCCTCAGGGGTGCTGGCTGGCTTGACCTCAGGGGTGCTGGCTGGCTTGACCTCAGGGGTGCTGGCTGGCTTGACCTCAGGGGTGATGGCTAGCTTTGCCTCAGGGGTGCTGACAGGCTTGGCCTCAGGGGTGCTGGCTGGCTGTCACGGATGAGAGTGGGGGAAACCCTCATCTGTGCGATGTTATAGGAATGGGAAGCTGCTAGGCCAGGACAACAGAATTAGGGAGCAGGTCACCTCCTAACGTGTCCCTAACTCTGACCCTGACTCCTAACTGTATGAGCCAACCCAGATAGTAGGAGGGCTCATACTCAGGAACCTCGGGTCCCTACTAGCCCTCAAGAGATCCCTGGACTAGGAGCAGGGTAAAACTACCTGTTCCTCCTAGACACGGAGGAACAGGAGTCTAAACTGGCCAAGCTGCAAGGAACGGGAAACATTAAACAGCATAAGGATATGGCAGGCGAGTGAAACACCTCCGCACCTACCTGCCACAGACACACTGACTGGAACCCGTGCTCAAATGCTGTTGTCCAAACCAAACACAAAAGGACACATCACACAACATAACTCACACAGGAAACCAGAACCATAGCTGCAATAGGGTGAAACACCACACAGACAAATCATAACATCAGTACATATATTTTATGACCACAAGGGTGGCCCTCACTGGACAGATGGTATAAGACCAGGAGGATGACTCCAGCATAATGCATGGCTGGAATACCACTCAGCTACAGGTCTCAGCAGAGGCCAAATAGCCCAAGTAGCCACACCCACACAGACACACACTGGCAAGGGAATTAACCCCTCCAATACCAGACAGGGTAGTGAAGCCACTTAAAGGGGAAATGCACACACACATAAACCCCGTGCACACCAAACAGGGAAAGTGCACACATATAACACAAGTTGCCATAGGCAACCGCATGCATAGACAGTGAGCAGCCCAGCAACAAGCTCAGGCTGCTACATTGCCAACAACACCATGTTGCCAGCGGCAACCACACGTGAGACAATATACAAACTGCCCTCACCTGCGGTAGACAACGAACCTAACCACTGGCAACTGCATGCGGCTCAAAGAGTCACGACCATAGGCCGTGACACTCCCACCCCTCAAAGTCCTTCCACCAAAAAAAAAAAAGGAAACTAGTGAGGAACTCAAAACAGGGATGGGAGAAAGGAAAAAGTAGGAAAATCAGAGTCAGTGCATACGAGTCTCCCCAGGACTGCTGCCAGCCCCTGGAGCAACACACAGGAACCAGGGCGCCGACTGCCAGCCTCTGGAGCAACACACAGGAACCAGAGACCAGCAAACAAACAGCCCGGAGAGACCGCACTGAACACTGCGTCACTCTCCACTCACGTTCCCACTCCAGTCGCTGCCAACAGCCACTCCTAACCAGCACACAGCCGGAACACCAACGGAATGCTGCCAGCAGACGACCAGAGATAGGAACATAGAGAGGGACAAGGGATCACCAACACGGACACGGAAGGAAAGGTGGTGGGGAATAAGCCACCAACCGTGCCGTTAACGGTGAACCCCATAACGCTCTCCCTCCGGAGAACGCGCATGTATGCCAAAACGGCTGGCAATACATGCTGCACCCTCTTTCGAAGGTAAACCACGCAAGGAGCCATTGTGGTCATATTGTCACGGATGAGAGTGGGGGAAACCCTCATCCATGCGATGTTATAGGAATAGGAAGCTGCTAGGCCAGGACAACAGAATTAGGGAGCAGGTCACCTCCTAACGCGTCCCTAACTCTGACCCTGACTCCTAACTGTATGAGCCAACCCAGATGGTAGGAGGGCTCATACTCAGGAACCTCGGGTCCCTACTAGCCCTCAAGAGATCCCTGGACTAGGAGCAGGGTAAGACGACCTGTTCCTCCTAGACACGGAGGAACAGGAGTCTAAACTGGCCAAGCTGCAAGGAACAGGAAACATCAAACAGCATAAGGATATGGCAGGCGAGTGAAACACTTCCACACCTACCTGCCACAGACACACTGACTGGAACCCGTGCTCAAATGCTGTTGTCCACACCAAACACAAAAGGACACAGCACACAACATAACTCACACAGGAAACCAGAACCATAGCTGCAATAGGGTGAAACACCCCACAGACAAATCTTAACATTAGTACATATATTTTATGACCACAAGGGTGGCCCTCACTGGACAGATGGTATAAGACCAGGAGGATGACTCCAGCATAATGCATGGCTGGAGTATCCCTCAGCTTCAGGTCTCAGCAGAGGCTAAATAGCCCAAGTAGCCACACCCACACACACTGGAAAGGGAATTAACCCCTCCAATACCAGACAGGGTAGTGAAGCCACTTAAAGGGGAAGTGCACACACACATAAACCCTGCGCACACCAAACAGGGAAAGTGCACACATATAACACAAATTGCCATAGGCAACCACATGCATAGACAGTGAGCAGCCCAGCAACAAGCTCAGGCTGCTACACTGCCAACAACACCATGTTGCCAGCGGCAACCACACGTGAGACAATATACAAACTGCCCTCACCTGCGGTAGACAACGAACCTAACCACAGGCAACTGCATGCGGCTCAAAGAGTCACGACCATAGGCCGTGACACTGGCTTGACCTCAGGGGTGCTGGCTGGTTTGGCCTCAGGGGTGCTGGCTGGCTTGGCCTTAGGGGTGCTGTCAGGCTTGGCCTCAGGAGTGCTGGCTAGCTTTGCCTCAGGGGTGCTGACAGGCTTGGCCTCAGGGCTGCTGGCAGGCTTGGCCTCAGGGGTCCTGGCAGACTTGGCCTCAGGGGTGCTGGCAGGCTTGGCCGGGTAGAAGGAGTGTGGGAGACTGCTACACTGCCAACAACACCATGTTGCCAGCGGCAACCACACGTGAGACAATATACAAACTGCCCTCACCTGCGGTATACAATGAACCTAACCACTGGCAACTGCATGCGGCTCAAAGAGTCACGACCATAGGCCGTGACACTGGCTTGACCTCAGGGGTACTGGCTGGTTTGGCCTCAGGGGTGCTGGCTGGCTTGGCCTTAGGGGTGCTGACAGGCTTGGCCTCAGGGGTGCTGGCTAGCTTTGCCTCAGGGGTGCTGACAGGCTTGGCCTCAGGGGTGCTTGCTGGCTTGGCCACAGGGGTGCTGGCAGGCTTGGCCTCAGGGCTGCTGGCAGGCTTGGCCTCAGGGGTCCTGGCAGACTTGGCCTCAGGGGTCCTGGCAGACTTGGCCTCAGGGGTGCTGGCAGGCTTGGCCGGGTAGAAGGAGTGTGGGAGACTGTGAGGCCTTTTTTCTCCAAGCTGCTCTGGAAAAAAAATATTTTTCATTACACCTCAGGTCAGACCTCCAATCAGACCTCCGATGTTAATCAGACCTCAGCTAACAGCCCCAATAAGATCCCCAAAGTTAATAAGACCTCAATAAGACCTCAGATAACACCTCAGCTCAGACCCCAATATGAATGACCCCCAATCAGACCTCAGTAAGAGCCCCAAGTGCCATAGCAGCCCCCAGTAGCCTCATAGCAGCCCCCAGTAGCCTTAAAGCAGCCCCCAATAGCCTCATAGCAGCCCCCAGTAGCCTCTCCATCAGACCCCAGTGCCTCTCACCAGCCCCCAGTGCCTCTCCATCACGCCCCAGTGCCTCTCCATCAGGCCCCAGTGCCTCTCACCAGCTCCCAGTGCCTCTCCATCAGCCCCCAGTGCCTCTCTATCAGCCCCCAGTGCCTCTCACCAGCCCCCAGTGCCTCTCCATCATCCCCCACTGCCTCTAACCAGTGCCTCTCCATCAGCCCCCAGTGCCTCTCCATCAGCCCCCAGTGCCTCTCCATTAGCCCCCAGTGCCTCTCCATCAGCTCCCAGTGCCTCTCACCACCGGCCCCCAGGCCCTCCAGTCAGTGCCTCTCCATCAGTCCCCAGTCAGTGCATTGGTGGGCAGTGCCCTCCCTGGTATTGAAATCATTGGTGGGCAGTGCGCCCCCCCCCGGTATTAAAATATTAAAATCATTGGTGGGCAGTGCACCCCCCCCCCGGTATTAAAATAATTGGTGGGCAGTTCACTCTCCCCGGTATTAAAATCATTGGTGGGCAGTGCGCCCCCCCCCCCATCATTGGTGGCAGCGGTAGTTCCGATCGGAGTCCCAGCAGTGTAATTCTGGGGCTCCAGTCAGTTACCATGGCAGCCAGGACGCTACTCAAGTCCTGTCTGGCTGCCATGGTCAGTTAGTCAGCAGCATACTTACATGCGCTGTGGCCGCCCGGTGCTCCTTCTTCTTTTAACTCACAGGTCTGTGCGGCGCATTGCTTATGCTTATAGCAATGCGCCACACAGACCTGTCAGTTACAAGAAGGAGGCGGCCACAGAGCATGTAAGTATAATGCTGCAAAGTAACTAGCCATGACAGGACTTCAGTAGCGTCCTGGCTGCCATGGTAACCGATCGGAGCCCCAGCATTACACTGCTGGGACTCCGATCGAAACTGCCGCTGCTACAAATGATTGGGGGGGGGGCGCACTGCCCACCAATGATTTTAATACTGGGAAGGGTGGGGGGAGGGCGCACTGCCCACCAATGATTTTAATACTAGGAAGGGCAGGGGGAGGGCGCACTGCCCACCAATGATTTTAATACCGGGGAGGGGGGGGGGGGCGCCTCGGATGTAGATTATCACCATGGGAACGCCTCGGATGTAGATTATCCGATCCGAAAACTCTGATCTGATGGTATATTTTAACTTCAAGCGTTACCTACAGAGGACCAGGAAGTGGTGAGTACAAAACCTTCACAGCTTCCTGGTACTTTTGCCCGGCGTTAAAGATGGGCGGCCCTGAAAGGGAATCGTGTTCCTGCTATGAAAAAAGTGCAGGAACACCGTTCCCACACGTTCCCGCAGGACTCGAGCTCTGAGCCCACGTTATGGATCACAGAGGCTACGCTCCCCACAGCCTACAATGGAGAGGCAGCTGGCAATCGAAAGGCGGCTATTCCAGGTTATGGGGAGTACCTCCTCCATGATCCAGTGAACATGGGGCATGGCTCGTCCATGCCATAGGTGGGATCCCGCACCATAAATGTATATGATGGAAATACCCCTTTAAGCTCTATTCCATCATTTTACTGGGATTCTTATAGTAATAGCACTACAAAATGTATGACTAGAGTACAATGGAGGGAAAGCAGGCTGACAATCAATGTGACCACTTTTATAGCACCCAGCAAGGTTGTCACCCCAGGTTTTCATGCACTGATGCAACCCACCCCATCTGGTACTGCTGAATAACTAAATGAGTTTACATTTAGAAGCCTTGGAAAGATGAGTATCATCTACTGTAGGAACAGCAATGGCCGCCAAATTAAACAGCAGAGCAGATTTATATCTAATGACAGGTCACCACATCTTCAGTCCAGTCCTGTCTTGGGGTGGGAGTTGGGTGACAGAAGCCCCTGCCTTTCTCCAATCAGATGAGAATATAAAGATATCAGTGTTTTCATGTAATGTTCACTTACAAGAAGTAAAGCGTCACCTCACAGATTTGGGGTAAGCCCCTAAGTCTCTGCCTTAATTTACTAACAGGAGCAGAGATCTTGAAAATGGTGAGGAACTTCACTACAAAGCATATTTGAAAGCTACATATGGTATCATTAAATTGTTAGGGGTACTACAACCCCCAGCTTGCCCAGCATATATGTACATAAACATTACATAGAGGCAGTAATGGATCATATAAGCACTGTGGTTGTACCTGTAAAGCAGATCTTGACCAGGTCCTGCGGGTGTAGTAACACGGTACAGATGAAGTCCCTGCTGAGGCCGGCCATCAGGTTCTCGTACTGGCCATTTCTGAAGAGCTGTCTCACTATTGTGACCGGGGAGGAGGTGGGCAGTGCTGGCTCAACAGCTGGTCCGGATGAGGTGGCCATGTGGATGTTCTGATGTTGGCACTGTACACATATTACATCTAGGGCCCCGAGTGGGCTTGAAATGCAGCCCTGGCACACAGATACCATAGTGCAACATAACATTCTTGCCCATTGGTGCCGGACAAACACCACATTACAGTATAGAATATTTCCCCAGAAGTGCCAAACACCACAGTGCAGCAACATTGTACTCCCTCCAGACCCTCCCCTACTTCCCAAAGCTTCTTCCCCCTCCCCTACTGGGGGAAATGATGAGATGGGGGAACTGATGGAAATGGGGAAAACTAATGGCATGGAGGGAATTGATGGAACTGGGGGGAACTGATGGCACTGGGGTCAGATGGCATGGGGGGAATTGATAGCACTGGGGACAGATGGCATGGGGAGGCTGATGTCAATGGGGATGGATGTTATGGAGGGGCTGATGGCACAGGGGACGGATGGCATGGGGGGACTGATGGCATGGGGGGACTGATGGCACTAGGGACTGGGGGGACTGATAACATAGGGGAGACTGATGGCATGGTGGACTGATGAGAATATTTTATTATGAAACAAATCGATAGCTGCAGCGCTACCCCCTTTCAACCCCTCCACCACTGGCCGAAGCATTTCCCCCTTCCCACCCCTCCACCACTGGCCGAAGCATTTCCCCTTTCCCACCCCTCCCCAATTGGCCGAAGCATTTCCCCTTTCCCACCCCTCCCCAATTGGCCGAAGCATTTCCCCTTTCCCACCCCTCCCCAATTGGCCGAAGCATTTCCCCCTTCCCACCCCTCCCCAATTGGCCGAAGCATTTCCCCCTTCCCACCCCTCCCCCATTGGCCGAAGCATTTCCCCTTCCCACCCCTGCCCCATTGGCCGAAGCATTTCCCCCTTCCCACCCCTGCCCCATTGGCCGAAGCATTTCCCCCTTCCCACCCCTGCCCCATTGGCCGAAGCATTTCCCCCTTCCCACCCCTGCCCCTTTGGCCGAAGCATTTCCCCCTTTCCACCCCTCCCCCGTTGGCCGAAGCATTTCCCCCTTTCCACCCCTCCCCCGTTGGCCGAAGCATTTCCCCCTTTCCACCCCTGCCCCATTGGCCGAAGTATTTCTCCCTTCCCACCCCTCCCCCATTGGCCGAAGCATTTCCCCCTTCCCACCCTCCCCCATTGGCCGAAGCATTTTCCCCTTCCCACCCCTCCCCCATTGGCCGAAGCATTTTCCCCTTCCCACCCCTCCCCCATTGGCCGAAGCATTTTCCCCTTCCCACCCCTCCCCCATTGGCCGAAGCATTTTCCCCTTCCCACCCCTCCCCCATTGGCTGAAGCATTTCCCCTTCCCACCCCTCCCCCATTGGCCGAAGCATTTTCCCTTCCCACCCCTCCCCCATTGGCCGAAGCATTTTCCCCTTCCCACCCCTCCCCCATTGGCCATTTCCCTGTTCCCACTGGCATCTGATTTTTTACCTTACCACTCCTCCCCTACTGACATCAGAATTTAGCCCCTTCTCACTGACATCAGAACTGTCCCCCTCACACCCCTCCCACACTGACAGCAGCACTGTCCTTCTTCCCACTTCTCCACCGCTGACAGCAACACTTTCCTCCTTCCCACCCCTTTCCCGCTGACAGAGGCATTCCCTACATCGTACCTCTCCCCCACTAACAGCAACAGTCTTCTCCAAAGTACCCCTCCCCACTGTCAGCAGGACTCTCCCCATTTCCCCCCTTCCTAAACTAGCAGAAGCAGAGATGATGGAGGTGAAAGGGAGATTTTCAGGTCCTTCAGTTCTTGACGCCTTGGAAACTGCAATGGTTTATGGCAGGCGGCCCCCTGACTGACCAGCCCACTGGGAATCTGTCACGTTGGGGAAATTACAAGTCCAAGCTGGGTTACTGGCCTAAGTCTCTGCCTGCCAGCAAAACCGGTGCTGCCATTACCCATGTGAACTATGGTCAGGAAGCAAACATATTCCGAGTAAACCAGAGTAAATATGCATGCAGTATGCAGACCATTCAATTCCAGTCCAGGGATAGAAGAGCCCACCATAGTTCTGTCCATTATGGTTAAGGTGTGCAGAAATCCCAGTATATGAGGCACTGAAAGGGATCCACCCAGAGGTGAGGCCGGGAGAGAGGCAGACTGTCCTGCAGTCATTTACAGTAAGGTACCAAATCGACAGGCAGAAGAGTAGTCAAAAACAGTCCGGGTCAGGGCAGGCAGCAAGCAATCATAGTCTAAAAAACAGGCCGAGGTCGGGGCAGGCAGCAAACAATCATAGTCTAAAAAACAGGCCGAGGTCGGGGCAGGCAGCAAACAATCACAGTCCAAAAACAGTCCGGGGTCAGGGCAGGCGGCAGTAAAAACACAGTCCATTAGTCAAGCCAAGGTCAAAACCGAAAAGTCAATCCGAAAAGCAGCTGTGCGCTAAGATGGTACTCACGCTCTGCAGGGGATTCCACCACTACATTTTTTTGCGGCAGAAGGAGATTTTCCCGTGGTATTCCCGGCCGTGGAATTTGACATCACGGGTAAAGGTGTACCTGAGATATTCTCCCTCATGCGTCACATAGGAGTCCCTCACGTCCACCAATGGTCTGGTCAGCATGGCTATCATGTTCTTCCGAGACGCATAACTGACAGGGAGCCATTGTGGGAAGTTATTCAGCTGTCTCGCAGTGACCTTAATACGCGGTGGTAAGGCGTCAGGCATAATGCGGACTCTAGATGTTCCTGCTGCTCCTCTCGGGGATGGTGTTCTCCCGGCAGATGGTCTACTGGGCAATGAGGGATAGGTCTGCTCCTCACCTGGTGTTATGGTGGGCTGTGGTACCCGATGTTCCTCTGTCTCTACTTCTGCCGCACAGGTGTTATCGGCAGGTGGTGGTGCCGGAGGTAGTGGGGGTCCTCCCTGCAGTCGAAGGTATCGGCCAGGTTCCTCCTGTCTAGGTATTTCAAACAGTGTTTTAAAATCTGGCACGATACCTTCTAATCCAGCTGTAAGATGGTTGTAGCCAGGTCTTCTTGGCTTCCGGCTGTACGGGGGCCTCCGGGAAGGATGGAGATGTCTCTGGGGCTGGAGTTTTCCTCCAGCCCCCGTAGCAGCCATTTGGCTGCCTCTCCCACAACACACCTAGAAAAAGTGTGAGGGGTGGGGGGGCAGACAAACAAAAAAAAAAACGCAAAAAAATATAAATAAAGGGAAATAAGCAAATCGCTCGCTCTGCACAAGTCTCAACAGCTCCTCTCTCCACGAACCTCAACTCACTCTGACCGTTAGGACAGTTGGAGGTCTCCAGGGCAACGGGTCTGTGATGTCATGCTCGGCAACGGGAGCTAATGCAGGGAAACGGTGGTGTTGCCCATGGCAACCAAACCCATCCTAGCTGTGTAGGCTAGAAAATAGTAATCTGTATGGATTGTTATGGAGCATAGTGTAGATTTTCAGAAACAGTGAACCTAATGTAGGAGGGCATGCTGGGATCTGTAGTGCATATGAACTGTGCTGATGACAGTTGTAATGTAAAATAACGGTGATTTTCTTCCAGTGAGGGGGATGGGAGAGAAGGGCTGGTCTTGTCCTTCATATGGCCACAGAACCAGCACTACTTCCAGCTGTGACTCGGGCGCTGTCAGTGAGGAGGAGGCAGAGTACTGCTCCTCCATGCTGTCCCCTCCTCCTCCTCTGAGATCCGCAGGACTGGCACACCATTTGCCAGTACTGCCTCTTGTTTTCTATTGGCTGCAGCCTCCTATGACACGTGCTGCCAGCCAATGACAGGGATCCTGGACTAGATGTTGGGCACACCCCCCTGTGTATTAGTCACAGGGGCAGGCCCCGCCCACCAGCACGGAGCTTTTCTGGAGCAGGCTGGCTGCTTGTGAATACAGCCCGAGCTCTGCAGTCTGCACTGACAGCGAAGGAGGGCAGAGGGACCTGGTGTCTGACTGTTCTCTGCCCCCTGGAGCTGCTGCTGGGACAGGGGGGAATGGCCCCTTCTTCTCCACACTGCCTGCCAGGCCTGCTGTTCCTCTGCTGCTCCAACAGGTTAAATACATACTGTAATGTAGTGGTACAGGTGACAGCAGGGGGATGGGAGGAGTAATGACAGCAGGGGGATGGGAGGAACAGTGATACAGGTGACAGTAGCAGGATGGGAGTAGTAGTGGTACAGGTGACAGAAGAGGGATGGGAGTAGTAGTGGTACAGGTGTCAGAAGAGGCAGGGCCGGCCTTAGGTGTTCAGGCGCCCTGTGCGAGCTAACCTTGTGGCGCCCCCCCCCCCCCCAACAAAAAAACAAAAAAACACTGCTTGTTGCTGGCATCATGGCATAGGCTGGCTGACTATCCAACCAAGTAGTTACCAGCCCGCACACCCCAAAGGCCGGTGTAATGTTATACTTCCCTACTTCATGAGATTTCCCTACCTTCGTCACTTCCGGTCGCACCGGACATGACGTGAGGAGGTGTGCAGCGCCGCGCAGGCGCACAACGACAGGTTAGGGAAATTTCACAGCAGAGTGCGCATGCGCCGGGAGCCTCGCCGGCGGTTAGGGTAGGGAAAAACTATGGGCCAGTGCGCAGGCGCAGTGATCAGATGGATGTTCTCAGCTGGACACCGGCCGACACTGCGCATGCACCGGGAGCCTTACCAGCGGTTAGGGAAGGGAAAAATTACGTACGGGCCAGTGCTTTTCTCCTACCCTAACCGCTGGTGAGGCTCCCAGCGCATGCGCAGTGTCGGCCGGTGTCCAGATGAGAACATCCATCCGATCACCGCACCTGTGCACTGGCCCATAGTGCGCCCCCCCCAATACCCCAGTATAATAAACATTGATGGCGCAGTGGGCCCCCCCAATATAACAAACATTGGTGGAGCAGTGCGCCCCCCCATATAATAAACATTGGTGGCGCAATATAATAAACATTGGTGGTGCAGTGCGCCCCCCCCTCAATATAATAAACATTGGTGGTGCAGTGCGCCCTCCCTCAATATAATAAACATTGGTGGTGCAGTGGGCAGTGCCAATGAGGGTTAAAAATAATTAACTCACCTCCTCCAATTGATCGTCATCTGTTCTTTCTTCATGACCTGTCAAAGGACCTGTGGTGACATCACTGTTCTCATCACATGATACATCACATGATCCATCACCATGGTAATGGACCATGTGATGAGCTCAGTGACGTCACCACAGGTCCTGAAGAAAGAACAGGAGACCGGCAGCTATGCGATCAACTGGAGGAGGTGAGTTAATTTTTTTTATTATTTTTTAACCGTCATTGGCACTTCCCACTGAGCCACCAATGTTTCTTATACTGGGGTGTTGGGGGGGAAGGGGGGGGCGCACTGTGCCACCAACGTTTCTTATAAAGTTATACAAATACAGGAGGCGGGTGCCGGAATCAAATAGCCGGCACCCGACCTCTGTGACAGGGAGCTGCGATCAGCGGCAGTTAACCCCTCAGGTACCGCACCTGAAGGGTTAACTCAACTGCAGCTGATTGCAGCTCCCTGTCACAGAGGTCGGGTGCCGGCTATTTGATTCCGGCACCCGCCTCCTGTATTTGTATAACTTTATAAGAAACGTTGGTGGCACAGCGGCCACAGCCCCTCCCCTCCTCCACCCGTCTCTCTTCTTATTGGCAGCGGCGGGGGCAGCAGGCAGGTCAGACACAGGGGAGGAGGAATCAGGTCAGACAGGGGAGGGGGAGATGGAGGGGGCGCCCCGAGGGAGAACACAAGTGCAGCCTCGCCTGCCGCATATTACATTGCGAGCTGTCGGCCGCCCAGCGCCCCTGTTGCTATGGCGCCCTGTGCGGCCGCACAGCCCGCACACCCCAAAGGCCGGCCCTGAGAAGAGGGATGGGAGGAGTAGTGGTACAGGTGACAGCAGGGGGATGGCAGTAGTGGTGATACAGGTGACAGTAGAAGGATGGGAGTAGTAGTGATACAGGTGACAGCAGGGGGATGGCAGTAGTAGTGATACAGGTGACAGTAGAAGGATGGGAGTAGTAGTGGTACAGGTGACAGCAGGGGGATGGGAGTAGTAGTGATACAGGTGACAGTAGAAGGATGGGAGTAGTAGTGGTACAGGTGACATCAGAGGGATGGGAGTAGTAGTGATACAGGTGACATCAGGGGGATGGGAGTAGTAGTGATACAGGTGACAGTAGAAGGATGGGAGTAGTAGTGGTACAGGTGACATCAGGGGGATGGGAGTAGTAGTGATACAGGTGACAGTAGAAGGATGGGAGTAGTAGTGGTACAGGTGACAGCAGGGGGGTGGGAGTAGTAGTGATACAGGTGACAGCAGAGGAATGGGAGGAGTAGAGACAGCCAGTGGCGTCTCTAGCTTTCAAATTTGGGGGGGGGGGGGCACACTGGGGGCCAGGACAAAAGTAGGGGGGGCAGCTATAACAACGATACATTTACACAAGTACGCTTAGAAATGCTGCGATACTTTACCCAATACCTAAAACCGCAACCTGCTGTGTGTGGTTTAAAAAATAAAATAAAATCACTCAGATTTCAACATGTTCTAGTTGCCTGTGGATGACACTTTTATAGGGAGGGGGCTCTGTGGATGACACTGTTATGGGGGGGATCTGTGGATGACACATACCGTATATAGCATCTTATGCTATATGTGTCATCCACAGATCCACCCCATGACAGTGTCAACCCCATTTCCCCCTCTATAACAGTGTCTTCCACAGATCCCCCTCCCCGCCTCTCACAGGAGTGCACATTTGACATTTCTAAACTGTAATCCATATCCTGCAGTAACTTTAACTTTAAAGGGCTTCTGTCACCCCACTAAACCGTTTTTTTTTTTTTCGCTATACTGCGATTTATGCATACATACTGTCATTAATCATTTTCGTTCAGCAGATTCTGTTAAAAACTTACTTTTAAAATATGCAAATTACCTTGCTACCAGCAAGTAGGGCGGCTACTTGCTGGTAGCAGCCGCATCCTCCTATCCTAAAGACGCCCCCTCCGCATGTTGATTGACAGGGCCAGCGGACGGGATCTCTCTCTGCTGGCCCTGTTTGCATTCAAAATCTGGCGCCTGCGCCGTACCTGTCTTCAGTCGGCGCAGGCGCACTGAGAGGCGGGCGGACGCTCGGCCGCTCCATCCTCAATGCGCCTGCGCCGATGACGTCACATCTACACCCGGCGCAGGCGCATTGAGAAGGGGGACGCTCGCTCGGTCGCTCCATCCTCAATGCGCCGATGACATCACATATACACCCGGCGCAGGCGCATTGAGGAAGGAGCGACCGAGCGAACGTCCGTCCGCCTCTCAGTGCGCCTGCGCCGACTGAAGACAGGTACGGCGCAGGCGCCAGATTTTGAATGCAAACAGGGCCAGCAGAGAAAGATCCCGTTCGCTGGCCCTGTCAATCAGCATGCGGAGGGGGCGTCTTTAGGATAGGAGGATGCGGCTGCTACCAGCAAGTAGCCGCCCTACTTGCTGGTAGCAAGGTAATTTGCATATTTTAAAAGTAAGTTTTTAACAGAATCTGCTGAACGAAAATGATTAATGACAGTATGTATGCATAAATCGCATTATAGGCATTATAAGTAACCAAAAAAAAAAAAAAACGGTTTAGTGGGGCGACAGAAGCCCTTTAAATCAGGATTAAAGGATAACTGTCACATTTAGACCCTAATTTCAATTTTCATATATGTAGTTACTAATAACATGATATTCCAGAATCAGTTACTATTAGACTGACTTACCCAGGGGCAGGCTGGGCCGGGGGGCAGGGAGGCAATTGCCCCCCAGGCCGGCAGGCTGCCCTAAAAAAAGGCTGCTGGGCCGTCTTCAACAAAAAATTTATTTTTATTTTTATTTCAACTGCAGGGGCGGGCTGGGACGGCCGCCCTAAAGCACTTAAAACGGCCGCTGCCCGCTGCGCTGTCTGAGTACAGAGCGCAGGCACCGGTCCGGCCGGGACCAGGAAGCCGTGGTGAAGGCTTTGAAGTTTACTCACCGGCACTTCCTGGTCCTCGCCTGTGTCTGTGTGCAGGGCTGCGCTCTGTGTGAGTGACGTCACACAGCTGTGCGCAGCCTTGCAGCCGACAGCAGATCGCTGCCGCTGGAGAGAGGAGCAGAGTGGAGGAGGCGGAGCCCGGCCACCAGCGTTCTTCCCAGTTCCAGCCCAGGCAGGAGCAGAAGGAAAAGTGGGTTTTTGTAGGATGTTGCTGTTGGGACAGACTCAATGGGGGGGGGGGGGGCTGATGAATGGTGGTGGAGAGCCAGGAGAGGAGAGGTTGCTTTGAGGGGGGGGGGGGGCTGATGAATTGATGACTGTGGAGAGGAGAGGTTGCTTTGGTGGGGGGGGGGGAGGGAGGGGGCAGGGGCTGATGAGACTGAGGCACTGCCGCACTGGGACTGTGAGGCTGATGAGATCATGAGAGGCACTGGGTGGCAGATTGAGTGGCTGCTGGGGGCAGATGGAGGCACTGGGGGAGATGAGAGGCATTGGGGGCAGATGGAGGCTGCTTGGGCAGATAGAGGCACTGGGGGGGAGATGAGAGGCATTGGGGGCAGATGGAGTGGCTTCTGGGGGCTGATGATCATGAGAGGCTGCTGGGGGCTGATGAGAGGCACTGGGGCAGATGGAGTGGCTGCTGGGGGCAGGTGAGTGGCTGCTGGGGGCAGATGAGTGGCTGCTGGGGGCAGGTGAGTGGCTGCTGGGGGCAGATGAGAGGCTGCTGGGGCAGATGAGAGGCACTGACGGCTGATGAAGAGGCTGCTGGGGGGAGATGGGAGGCACTGGGGGGAGATGGGAGGCACTGGGGGGAGATGGGAGGCATTAGGGGCTGCTGGAGGCAGATGAGGGGCTGATCATGAAAGGCTGCTGGGGCAGATGAGAGGCACTAAGGGGTTAATGAAGAGGCTGCTGGGGGCAGATGAGAGGCTGCTGGGGGCAGATGAGAGGCTGCTGGGGGCAGATGAGAGGCTGCTGGGGGAGATGAAAGGCTGCTGGGGCAGATGAGAGGCACTGACGGCTGATGAAGAGGCTGCTAGGGGGAGATGGGAGGCACTGGGGGGAGATGGGAGGCATTAGGGGCAGATGGAGTGGCTGCTGGGGGCAGATGAGGGGCTGATGATCATGAAAGGCTGCTGGGGCAGATGAGAGGCACTGAGGGCTGATTAACCACCTCAGCCCCTATGGCTTAAACACCCTGAAAGACCAGGCCACTTTTTACACTTCTGCACTACACTACTTTCACCGTTTATTGCTCGGTCATGCAACTTACCACCCAAATGAATTTTACCTCCTTTTCTTCTCACTAATAGAGCTTTCATTTGGTGGTATTTCATTGCTGCTGACATTTTTACTTTTTTTGTTATTAATCGAAATTTAACGATTTTTTTGCAAAAAAATGACATTTTTCACTTTCAGTTGTAAAATTTTGCAAAAAAAAACGACATCCATATATAAATTTTGCTCTAAATTTATTGTTCTACATGTCTTTGATAAAAAAAAAAATGTTTGGGTAAAAAAAAAAAATGGTTTGGGTAAAAGTTATAGCGTTTACAAACTATGGTACAAAAATGTGAATTTCCGCTTTTTGAAGCAGCTCTGACTTTCTGAGCACCTGTCATGTTTCCTGAGGTTCTACAATGCCCAGACAGTACAAACACCCCACAAATGACCCCATTTCGGAAAGTAGACACCCTAAGGTATTCGTTGATGGGCATAGTGAGTTCATAGAACTTTTTATTTTTTTGTCACAAGTTAGCGGAAAATGATGATTTTTTTTTTTTTCTTACAAAGTCTCATATTCCACTAACTTGTGACAAAAAATAAAAACTTCTATGAACTCACTATGCCCATCAGCGAATACCTTCTTTCCAAAATGGGGTCACTTGTGGGGTAGTTATACTGCCCTGGCATTCTAGGGGCCCAAATGTGTGGTAAGGAGTTTGAAATCAAATTCTGTAATAAATGGCCGGTGAAATCCGAAAGGTGCTCTTTGGAATGTGGGCCCCTTTGCCCACCTAGACTGCAAAAAAGTGTCACACATGTGGTATCTCCGTATTCAGGAGAAGTTGGGGAATGTGTTTTGGGGTGTCATTTTACATATACCCATGCTGGGTGAGAGAAATATCTTGGTCAAATGCCAACTTTGTATAAAAAAAATGGGAAAAGTTGTCTTTCGCCAAGATATTTCTCTCACCCAGCATGGGTATATGTAAAATGACACCCCAAAACACATTCCCCAACTTCTCCTGAATACGTAAATACCACATGTGTGACACTTTTTTGCAGCCTAGGTGGGCAAAGGGGCCCATATTCCAAAGAGCACCTTTTGGATTTCACTGGTCATTTTTTACACATTTTGATTTCAAACTTCTTACCACACATTTGGGCCCCTAGAATGCCAGGGCAGTATAACTACCCCACAAGTGACCCCATTTTGGAAAGAAGACACCCCAAGGTATTCGCTTATGGGCATAGTGAGTTCATGGAAGTTTTTATTTTTTGTCACAAGTTAGTGGAATATGAGACTTTGTAAGAAAAAAAAAAGAAAAAAAAAATCATCATTTTCCTTGTGACAAAAAAAAAATCATCATTTTCCTTGTGACAAAAAATATAAAATTCTAGGAACTCGCCATGCCCCTCACGGAATACCTTGGGGTGTCTTCTTTCCAAAATGGGGTCACTTGTGGGGTAGTTATACTGCCCTGGCATTTTCCAGGGGCCCTAATGTGTGGTAAGTAGGTAAATGACCTGTGAAATCCTAAAGGTGCTCTTTGGAATGTGGGCCCCTTTGCCCACCTAGGCTGCAAAAAAGTGTCACACATGTGGTATCGCCGTATTCAGGAGAAGTTGGGGAATGTGTTTTGGGGTGTCTTTTTACATATACTCATGCTGGGTGAGAGAAATATCTCGGCAAAAGACAACTTTTCCCATTTTTTTTTATACAAAGTTGGCATTTGACCAAGATATTTATCTCACCCAGCATGGGTATATGTAAAATGACACCCCAAAACACATTCCCCAACTTCTCCTAAATACGGCGATACCACATGTGTGACACTTTTTTTGCAGCCTAGGTGGGCAAAGGGGCCCAAATTCCTTTTAGGAGGGCATTTTTAGACATTTGGATACCAGACTTCTTCTCACGCTTTGGGGCCCCTAGAATGCCAGGGCAGTATAAATACCCCACATGTGACCCCATTTTGGAAAGAAGACACCCCAAGGTATTCAATGAGGGGCATGGCGAGTTCATAGAATTTTTTTTTTTTGGCACAAGTTAGCAGAAATTTATATATTTTTTTTTTTCTCACAAAGTCTCCCTTTCCGCTAACTTGGGACAAAAATTTCAATCTTTCATGGACTCAATATGCCCCTCACGGAATACCTCGGGGTGTCTTCTTTCCGAAATGGGGTCACATGTGGGGTATTATACTGCCCTGGCATTCTAGGGGCCCTAAAGCGTGAGAAGAAGTCTGGAATATAAATGTCTAAAAAATTTTACGCATTTGGATTCCGTGAGGGGTATGGTGAGTTCATGTGAGATTTTATTTTTTCACACAAGTTAGTGGAATATGAGACTTTGTAAGAAAAAAATATATAATTTCCGCTAACTTGGGCCAAAAAAATGTCTGAATGGAGCCTTACAGAGGGGTGATCAATGACAGGGGGGTGATCAATGACAGGGGGGTGATCAGAGAGTCTATATGGGGTGATCACCACAGTCATTGATCACGCCCCTGTAAGGCTCCATTCAGACGTCCGTGTGCGTTTTGCGGATCCGATCCATCTATCAGTGGATCCGTAAAAATCATGCGGACGTCTGAATGGAGCTTTACAGGGGTGTGATCAATGACAGGGGGGTAATCAATGACAGGGGGGTGATCAGGGAGTCTATATGGGGTGATCACCACAGTCATTGATCACGCCCCTGTAAGGCTCCATTCAGACGTCCGTGTGCGTTTTGCGGATCCGATCCATCTATCAGTGGATCCGTAAAAATCATGCGGGCGTCTGAATGGAGCTTTACAGGGGTGTGATCAATGACAGGGGGGTAGTCAATGACAGGGGGGTGATCAGGGAGTCTATATGGGGTGATCACCACAGTCATTGATCACGCCCCTGTAAGGCTCCATTCAGACGTCCGTATGCGTTTTGCGGATCCGATCCATCTATCAGTGGATCCGTAAAAATCATGCGGACGTCTGAATGGAGCTTTACAGGGGTGTGATCAATGACAGGGGGGTAATCAATGACAGGGGGGTGATCAGGGAGTCTATATGGGGTGATCACCACAGTCATTGATCACGCCCCTGTAAGGCTCCATTCAGACGTCCGTGTGCGTTTTGCGGATCCGATCCATCTATCAGTGGATCCGTAAAAATCATGCGGACGTCTAAATGGAGCTTTACAGGGGGGTGATCAATGACAGGGGGGTAATCAATGACAGGGGGGTGATCAGGGAGTCTATATGGGGTGATCAGGGGTGATCAAGGGTGAATAAGGGGTTAATAAGTGACGGGGGGGGTGTAGTGTAGTGGTGCTTGGTGCAACATATTACTGAGCTACCTGTGTCCTCTGGTGGTCGATCCAAACAAAGGGGACCACCAGAGGACCAGGTAGCAGGTATATTAGACGCTGTTATCAAAACAGCGTCTAATATACCTGTTAGGGGTTAAAAAAAATCACATCTCCAGCCTGCCAGCGAACGATCGCCGCTGGCAGGCTGGAGATCCACTCTCTTACCTTCCGTTCCTGTAAGCGGGCGCGCCTGTGTGCGCGCGTTCACAGGAAATCTCGGCCATCGCGAGAGGACGCGCCGGCGCGTCCACTCGGAATGAATCAACCACCTCCAGGACGCGTCTGTGCGTACAGCGGTCCGGAGGTGGTTAAGAGGCTGCTGGGGGCAGATGGAGGCACTGGAGGCAGATGAGAGGCACTGGGGCCATATGGAGTGGCTACTGGGGGCAGATGGAGGCACTGGGGCAGATGGAGGCACTGGAGGCAGATGAGAGGCACTGGGGCCAAATGGAGTGGCTACTGGGGGCAGATGGAGGCACTGGGGCAGATGGAGGCTGCTGGGGGCAGATGAGGGGCTGATGATCATGAAAGGCTGCTGGGGGATGATGAGAGGCATGGGGCTCTAAGGTCTGATTAGGTGTCATTCATATTTGGGTCTGAGTTGAGGTCTGATTGGGGGTCTGATTTGAGGTCTTATTGGGGTCTTATTAACATTGGGGATCTTATTGGGGCTGTTAGCTGAGGTCTGGTTAACATTGGGGGTCTGATTGGTGGTCTGACCCGAGGTATAATGAAAAATATGTTTTTCTCATTGTCCCCCTCTAAAACCTAGGTGCGTCTTATAGGGCGAAAAATACGGTACTTGCTTGCTCCTCCTCACGATCTCCCCCGCCCTTTGCGTACACCGTGCGCCGTGACATCACAAGGAGGCACTGCAACGCTAGGGTGAGCCTCGGTCTCCGTCCTAAACTGGAGAGCGGTGTCCACTTCCATCCCTGAGCCCAGCTGCCCAGAGCACTGATCCTGAGCCTGCTGGAGTCTTCAGAACTGTAAGTATTTACAGTAATTCACTGTAATCTATATTATATATATATTGTTTTATGTGAGTAAGGATGCTGGGCGGTTGGAGAAGGGGGGGGGGTGGAGAAGGGGGATGGAGGGGTTAGTAGTACAGTACTATCTGCACATTGTAAAAAAAAAAAGTAATCTGCAAAATATTATATATGTGTCAAAAGTTGTGCTTTTTTCATTTGTAAAACAATGATACAGCCATTTTATGTCATACTTTTGTGCTGATTTTTTTAATATATTTTTTCCTCTATATTAAGAACACTATAGTCACCAGAACCACAACAGCTAAACGTAGTAGTTCTGGTGTCTATAGCATGTCTCTGCTAGATTTTTACTGTAAACACTGCCTTTTCAGAAAAAAAGGCAGTATTTACATTACTGCCAAGTAACACCTCTACTGGCCACTCATCAGACGGCCACTCATCAGACGGCCACTAGAGGTGTTTCCTAGTCCAGTGTTGCACAATGTACAACACTGGCAATCACGCTAAACACTCCTCATAGAAATGCATTGATTCAAAGCATCTCTATGAAGCCATGCATGCGCAATAGCCTCCCAATGCTTCCCTATGGGAAAGCAGAATAGAAAGTTGTAAGGCAGCTCTCACCTGCAGTGGTAGAATCACCTGTGGTGCACGGATGCCGCGCCTGGGTGCGGTGAAAGTCCAAAGCAGAAAAAAGAGAAATCCGGCTCACTTCAGATGAAGTATAATAGCTTTTATTCCAGCGAAGTAAAATCCGTTAACAAGTGTACATGAAACAATCTACGTGTTTCAGACCTCTTAGGTATGTAGGTCCTTCCTCATGACAAACATGCATATGAAATGGGAGCACCTCCTTTTGTATCCCAAACTAACCCCAGGTTAATGAGTATCACCTGGGAGGAGGAGACATGAGGGGGTGTTCCCATGCAAATTGACAGTCAAAAAAACCTTTATAAACTAAAATCAAAGCAAACGTGAGAAAGAGACCGAGGTATAAATGCTGCCATTAGAACAATAATCATGATAATAGGTGAAAATCTAAATTCAAAAAGAGCAATAATCATTGGGTCAATGAACATACACTGCTCAAAAAAATAAAGGGAACACAAAAATAACACATCCTAGATCTAAATTAATTAAATATTCTTCTGAAATACTTTGTTCTTTACATAGTTGAATGTGCTGACAACAAAATCACACAAAAATAAAAAAATGGAAATCAAATTTTTTAACCCATGGAGGTCTGGATTTGGAGTCACACTCAAAATTAAAGTGGAAAAACACACTACAGGCTGATCCAACTTTGATGTAATGTCCTTAAAACAAGTCAAAATGAGGCTCAGTAGTGTGTGTGGCCTCCACGTGCCTGTATGACCTCCCTAAACGCCTGTGCATGCTCCTGATGAGGTGCCGGACGGTCTCCTGAGGGATCTCCTCCCAGACCTGGACTAAAGCATCTGCCAACTCCTGGACAGTCTGTGGTGCAACGTGACGTTGGTGGATAGAGCGAGACATGATGTCCCAGATGTGCTCAATTGGATTCAGGTCGGGGGAACGGGCGGGCCAGTCCATAGCATCAATGCCTTCGTCTTGCAGGAACTGCTGACACACTCCAGCCACATGAGGTCTAGCATTGTCTTGCATTAGGAGGAACCCAGGGCCAACCGCACCAGCATATGGTCTCACAAGGGGTCTGAGGATCTTATCTCGGTACCTAATGGCAGTCAGGCTACCTCTGGCGAGCACATGGAGGGCTGTGCGACCCTCCAAAGAAATGCCACCCCACACCATTACTGACCCAATGCCAAACCGGTCATGCTGGAGGATGTTGCAGGCAGCAGAACGTTCTCCACGGTGTCTCCAGACTCTGTCACATCTGTCACGTGCTCAGTGTGAACCTGCTTTCATCTGTGAAGAGCACAGGGCGCCAGTGGCGAATTTGCCAATCTTGGTGTTCTCTG
Organism: Bufo bufo; assembly: GCF_905171765.1. Lineage (NCBI taxonomy): Eukaryota > Metazoa > Chordata > Amphibia > Anura > Bufonidae > Bufo > Bufo bufo. The sequence continues at coordinate 111,257 of NW_024399965.1, read as the reverse complement.
GCAAATGCCAAACGTCCTGCACGGTGTTGGGCTGTTTCTGACCGTTTGAGCAGACACATGCACATTTGTGGCCTGCTGGAGGTCATTTTGCAGGGCTCTGGCAGTGCTCCTCCTGTTCCTCCTTGCACAAAGGCAGAGGTAGCGGTCCTGCTGCTGGGTTGTTGCCCTCCTACGGCTTCCTCCACGTCTCCTGATGTACTGGCCTGTCTCCTGGTAGCGCCTCCATGCTCTGGACACTACGCTGACAGACACAGCAAACCTTCTTGCCACAGATCGCATTGATGTGCCATCCTGGATAAGCTGCACTACCTGAGCCACTTGTGTGGGTTGTAGACTCCGTCTCATGCTACCACTAGAGTGAAAGCACCGCCAGCATTCAAAAGTGACCAAACCATCAGCCAGGAAGCATAGGAACTGAGAAGTGGTCTGTGATCACCACCTGCAGAACCACTACTTTATTGGGGTGTCTTGCTAATTGCCTATAATTTCCACCTGTTGTCTATTCCATTTGCACAACAGCATGTGAAATTGATTGTCACTCAGTGTTGCTTCCTAAGTGGACAGTCTGATTTCACAGAAGTGTGATTGACTTGGAGTTACATTGTGTTGTTTAAGTGTTCCCTTTATTTTTTTGAGCAGTGTATATAAGGGAAAGAACAGTAAACGCCATGATCTCATCCTACAATATTGATATGAGATCATGGCCTGTTGACCCTTTCTTTTACACAAGTGTCATGTGAGAGAGCATTCAGCAAGCTAAAACTCATCAAGACCCGACTGCGAGCCACAATGCGACAAGAACTGCTTGATGCTCTAATGATCATGTCAGTGGAGAGAGATCTTCTGGAACAGGTCCAGTTTTCAGATGTATTGGAAATTATTCGTCAAAGTTCTTCCTTGATGAGGTCTTTGCTAACCGTTTGATCAAATATTTAATTTAAAAGTTTTATACAGATATTTATTTCTCTGGCTTCTGTATTTTTTTAAAAGTGTATTGTGTCCATACAAAGTTCATTTGTTAAAACTGTAGATTTTATTTTTGTTAAACATCATTTTTTACTATTACAATTAAATTATGTTAAACCACATTGTATCATATTTGTCTTGCTTCATAACATAAAAATCCGTTATAAAACAAGGAAAAGGTGGGCGTGGACGGCGAGCTGATTGAGTGGTGCTATGGGCCACTTGACTGGATTTGCCCCCCAGGACTAAGGCTGCCAGCCCTCCCCTGGACTTACCCCATATTTAACCTCTTAAGGACCACAGGTTAATACCCCCCTAGTGACCAGGCCCTTTTTTACAAATCGGCACTTCACAACTTTAACGGTTTATTGCTCGGTCATGCAACTTACCACCCAAATGAATTTTACCTCCTTTTCTTCTCACAAATACAGCTTTCTTTTGGTGGTATTTGATTGCTGCTGAGATTTTTCGTTTTACTGATATTAATCAAAATAGACCGCAATTTTTTTTTAAAAAGTGTATTTTTAACTTTTTCTGGTAAAATTTTTCAAATATAATTACATTTCTATACAAGTTTGTATCAGAATTTATTGTGCCACGTCTTTGATAAAAAATAATCCAATAAGTGTCTATTTATTGGTTTGCGCAAAAGTTATAGCGTTTACAAACTATGGTACAAAAATGTGAATTTCCGCATTTTGAAGCAGCTCTGACTTTCTGAGCACCTGTCATGTTTCTTGAGGTGCTAGAATGCCAGGATAGTATAAATACCCACCTAATGACCCCATTTTATAAAGGAGACACCCCAAAGTATTCGCAGAGGGGCATGGTGAGTTTATGTATGATTTTTTTTTTTTTCACAAGTTAGTGGAAAATGACACTTTCTGAGGAAAAAATAAATAAAATAAAGTTTCCATTTCTGCTAACTTCTGGCAAAAAAAAAAATAATCTCCCACGGACTCACTATGCCCCTCAGTGAACACCTTGGGGTGTCTACTTTCGGAAATGGGGTCATTTGTGGGGTGTGTTTACTGTTCTGGCATTTGGGCGGGGCTAAATTGTGAGCAACCCTGTAAAGCCTAAATGTACTCGTTGGACTTTCGGCCCCTTTACGCACCTAGGCTGCAAAAAAGTGTCACACATGTGGTATCGCCGTACTCAGAAGAAGTAGGGAAATGTGTTTTGGCGTGTATTTTTACATATACCCATGCTGGGTGAGAGAAATATCTCTGTAAATTGACAACTTTGTATAAATTTTTTTTAAAAGTTGTCATTTACAAAGATCTTTCTCACACACAGTATGGGTATATGTAAAAATACACCCCAAAACACATTGCCCTACTTCTTCTGAGTACGGCGATACCACATGTGTGACACTTTTTTGCAGCCTAGGTGGTCAAAGGGGCCCAAATTCCAATGAGTACCTTTAGGATTTCACAGGGCATTTTTACGCATTTGAATTCCAAACTTCTTCTCACACTTTAGGTCCCCTAAAATACCAGGGCAGTATAAATATCCCACAAGTGACCCCATTTTGGAAAGAAGACACCCCAAGGTATTCCGTGAGGGGCATGGCGAGTTCATAGAAGTTTTTTTTTTTTTGGCACAAGTTAGCGGAAAATGTTTATATATTTTTTTTTCTTACAAAGTCTCATATTCCACTAACTTGTGATAAAAAATAAAATTTTACATGAACTCGCCATGCCCCTCACGGAATACCTTGGGGTGTCTTCTTTCCAAAATGGGGTCACTTGTGGGGTATTTATACTGCCCTGGCATTTTAGGGGACCTAAAGCGTGAGAAGAAGTCTGGAATCCAAATGGTACTTATTGGAATTTGGGCCCGTTTGCGCACCTAGGCTGCAATAAAGTGTCACACATGTGGTATCGCCGTACTCAGGAGAAGTAGGGCAATGTGTTTTGGGGTGTATTTTTACATATACCCATACTGTGTGTGAGAAATATCTCTGTAAATGACAACTTTTTCAATTTTTTTATACAAAGTTGTCAATTTACAGAGATATTTCTCACACACAGTATGGGTATATGTAAAAATACACCCCAAAACACATTTCCCTACTTCTTCTGAGTACGGCGATACCACATGTGTGACACTTTTTTGCAGCCAAGATGCGCAAAGGGGCCCAAATTCCAATGAGTACCTTTAGGATTTCACAGGGCATTTTTACGCATTTGGATTCATGTAAGTTCATGTAAGATTTAATTTTTTGTCACAAGTTAGTGGAATATGAGACTTTGTAAGAAAAAACAAACAAAAAATAAATAAAAAATTTCCGCTAACTTGTGGCAAAAAAATAAATCTTCTATGAACTCGCCATGCCCCTCGAAAGTGATCTTTATAGCGCCGCAGCGATTTTACGGTGTTTTTGCAGTGATCAGAAAAATAATTCTGTCACTGCGATGGGGCGGACTGAACGCAAGTGTGCGCACAAGATCAGGCCTGATCGGGCGAACACTGCGTTTTTTGTAGAGCCTAAGGTGACCCTAATGTACTGATATAGATCTGATTGCGATCAGTCTTGATCACTTACAGAAACTATATAGTACTAGTGCTGATTAGCGACAGCGATGACGCTAATCAGTGACTAATCAGTGACTGCAGTGCGGTGGGCTGGACGCTAACTACCTAACAAGTGGCTAACTAACTGGCGGTGATAAGGGACCCTTAGGCCCCATTCACACGTCCGCAATTCTGTTCCGCATTTTGCGGAACGGAATTGCGGACCCATTCATTTCTATGGGGACAGACTTTGTCCCGCTCGGATCCGGAATTGCGGATCTGCACTTCCGGGTCCGCACTTCCGTTCCGCAAAAATATAGAACATGTCCTATTCTTGTCCGCAATTTTCTATATAGTTCTGGCAATGTGCGGATCCGCAAAATGCGGAAAGCACATTGCGGGTGTCCGTGTTTTGCGGATCCGCGGATCCGGGGATTTGCAAAACACATACGGACGTCTGAATGGAGCCTTACAGGGGGGTGATCAATGACAGGGGGGTGATCAGGGAGTCTATATGGGGTGATCAGGTGTTAATAAGAGGTTAATAAGTGACAGGGTGGTGTAGTGTAGTGTGGTGCTTGGTGCTACGTGCTACTTACAGAGCTGCCTGTGTCCTCTGGTGGTCGATCCAAGCAAAAGGGACCACCAGAGGAGCAGGTAGCAGGTATATCAGACGCTGTTAACAAAACAGCGTCTAATATACCTTTCTGATGCGATTTTTTTAACATCTACAGCCTGCCAGCGAATGATCAGCGCTGGCAGACTGTAGTATAACTTCCGAGCAGCGCGCCGCTGTGAACGGGCTCGCATGCGCGCGCGCGTTCACGCGAAATCTCGGGTCTCACGAGATGACGCCAATAGGCGTCATTGAAACCTGAGAACGCCGCCGCACTGACGCCTTTCGGCGTTAGTATGACGGCAGGAGGTTAATAAGATTCAGCCCTTAGCAACCAGTCTGCATAAAACTGCAATTTCACTATTCAGTTAAGACGGCCGCCACTGCCCTCACCCTGAGGCTAATCCTGACTGCCCTCACTAGCCAGTAACAATAGCCCCCCAAAAGTGTCAGTAACCAAAGCCCTCCCCCTAAAGGGTTAATCTCCTGCAGCACAAAGGGGTCCTCTTACCACATGTTGCTTTCATTTATACACTGAGCAGATGGCAGATCTCCCTTCCCTGTTGTGCGCTGGTTCAACTCTGCATTCTCCAGCTCTGCTCAGTGAGGGAGCGTCTGCCAAGCGCAGGGACAGGGAGAAGTGCACACAGCCCAGTCACTGTTATCAGCTGCTGGGGAGGACCTGGCTTTAATCATTTACTTACAGTCCCTGGCTGTCAGTAATTTGCTACGTCCTTCAACAGATAGACGGACCATGCCTAGCAACCCTATTTTAAGCACAGGTAAAAGTAGGCAGTACAGGGAACAAAAATGTGGAATTAAGGAGTAATTGAATACACAGTGAAAAGTTTAAATAGGGCCACCAAGGTGATATTAATCACCACAATCCAATACTCCCAAAAAAATAAATATGACAGTTATACTTTAAGCGGCCGCTCATCTCTACTAGTACCTTAACCTTACACCACTCGGCTAGCTTCGGTAACAGGGCCAGGCTACAGCCTACAGGTACTGCCTGTTAGTTGTTACCGAGCGAGTGCTGATTTCTGCAGGTCAGAGCATACGGATTGCAGTTTAGAAGAAATGTAGACTCCTGTGAGCGGTCCAGACCAGTGGTGGATCCAGAGCCTGGTCTCGGGAGGGGCACTTCCAGATTATTTTCTGTCCGCCGCCACAGAACAATGGTGCTTATAGAACAGACTACACAGTGTAGAGGTATACTGTACATTGTGTGGCACAGTGTAGAGGTATACTGTACATTGTGTGGCACAGTGTAGGCTATATGTGTATAACATAAACATATTTCACATGAAAACTTACAGTTACTTGGCTTGGCCCTTGGGGATCTCGGACACCACTTCAACACTTGGCTGGGGGGCTCGGCGGAGCTGATGTTGTGTTTTATCCTAATGAGAAAGATTTTGGAGAAGGGGCAGAGGGGTCACAGAGCAGGGAGAGGCTGGTGCTGCTACTAGGGGGTCATACCATGGAGAAGTAATAAAGCCCACCATAATGCCCCCCCCCAGTAGAAATAATTATCTTTATAATGTGACAGTGCAAAAAATACCTTGTAATGCCCCCAGTTGAGCTAATGTCCCCCATAATGTGCCAGTATAAAATATCCCTATATAGTGCCCCCAGTAAATGCCCCCATAGTGCTCCTCTCCCCCCTTCCTCCTAGTGCCCCCCATAATGTACCAGTATAAAATGCCCCATATATCGTGCCCCAGTAGATGCCCTCAGTGTCCCCCATAATTTGCAAGTATAAAATACCCCTACTTAGTGCCCCCGTAGATGACTCCATAGCACTCCTCTCCCCCCTTCCCCATAGTACCCACCATAATGTGTCCCAGTATAAAATGCTACTGTACAGAGCCCCCCATATAAAATACCCCTTCTTTGTGACCTCAGTAGATGCCCCTATAGTGCCCACCAATATTGTGCCAGTAATAAGTGCCCTCAATAGCGTGCCAGTAGATACAGGATACATCAGGATGTCTTCAGTTCCGGAACAAAACGTTTTTTGGCCGGAGAAAATACCGCAGCATGCTGCGCTTTTTGCTCCGGCTAAAAATCCGGAACACTTGCCGCAAGGCCGGATCCGGAATTAATGCCCATTGGAAGGCATTGATCCGGATCCGGCCTTAAGCTAAACGTCGTTTCGGCGCATTGCCGGAGCCGACATTTAGCTTTTTCTGAATGGTTACCATAGCTGCCGGGACGCTAAAGTCCTGGCAGCCATGGTAAAGTGTAGTGGGGAGCGGGGGAGCAGTATACTTACCGTCCGTGCGGCTCCCCGGGCGTTCCAGAGTGACGTCAGGGCGCCCCAAGCGCATGGATTACGTGATCACATGGATCACGTCATCCATGCGCATGGGGCGCTCTGACGTCATTCTGGAGCGCCCCGGGAGCCGCACGGACTGTAAGTATACCGCTCCCCCGCTCCCCGCTCCTACTATGGCAACCAGGACTTTAATAGCGTCCTGGGTGCCATAGTAACACTGAAAGCATTTGGAAGACGGTTCCGTCTTCAAATGCTTTCAGTACACTTGCGTTTTTCCGGATCCGGCGGGCACCTCCGGCAACAGAAGTGCAAGCCGGATCCCAACAACGCAACAACGCAAGTGTGAAAGAGGCCTTAAACGTGAAGCATAGCTTGACACAAGTGTCTTGCAGTGATCTACGGGTATCTTCGCCCATTCTTCATGGGCAAAAGCCTCCACTTCAGTCACATTCTTAGGCTTGCGCGCTGCAACTGCTTTCTTTAAGTCCCACCAGAGGTTCTCAATCGGATTTAAGTCTGGTGACTGCGATGGCCACTTCAAAATGTTCCAGCCTCTAATCTGCAACCATGCTCTAGTGGACTTGGAGGTATGCTTGGGATCATTGTCCTGTTGAAAGGTCCAACGTCTCCCAAGCCTCAGATTTGTGACGGACTGCATCACATTTTCATCCAATATCTCCTGGTACTGAAGAGAATTCATGGTACCTTGCACACGCTGAAACTTCCCTGTACCTGTAGAAGCAAAACAGCCCCAAAGCATGATTGACCCCCCACCATGCTTCACAGTAGGCAAGGTGTTCTTTTCTTCATAGGCCTTGTTCTTCCTCCTCATCAGTCCACAGAACACTATCCCAAAACTTTTGTGGTTTGTCCACATGACTTTTGGCATACTGCAGTCGACTCTTCTTATTCTTTGGAGACAGCAAGGGGGTGCACCTGGGAGTTCTGGCATGGAGGCCTTCATTACGCAGTGTGCGCCTTATTGTCTGAGCTGAAACTTCAGTACCCACATCTGACAAATCTTTTTTCAGTTCCTCAGCAGTCACACAGGGACTTTTCTCCACTTTGTGCTTCAGGTAGCGCACAGCAGTCAAAGTCAACATCTTCTTTCTGCCACGACCAGGTAGCGTTTCAACAGTGCCCTTTGCCTTGAATTTGCGAATGATGCTTCCTATGGTGTCTCTTGGTATGTTTAACATCTTTGCAATCTTTTTATAGCCATTGCCCTTCCTGTGAAGAGAAATCACCTCTTCTCTTGTCTTCCTGGACCATTCTCTTGACTTCACCATGTTTGTAAACACACCAGTAAATGTCTAGAAGGAGCTGAGTATCACAGTCCTTTTAAATCTGCCTAATTGGTGCTTATTATGCTTGATTGCTGCTCCTTGACATCCACAGGTGTTTTCAATACCTGATCGAAAACACTTGAATGAACCTCTGTTCTTAAGAGTGGTAGTCTTTAAGGGGTTGAATAATTGTGTCAATGAAGAAATCACAAAAAAAACATTTAATACTGTATTACAAAAACAATTGATGTCATTTTAGTTGCATTTGGTTCTTTAAAAGGTCCTTGTAAGATTTCATTCTGAACACAATTACAAATGTACACTAAATTCCCTAAAACCCTTTACAGCATTGGGGGTTGAATAATTTTGAACACAACAGTAAGCCCCCCATCCCGTGCCAGTAATAAGCCCCCATTACGTGCCAGTAATAAGCCCCCATCACGTGCCAGTAATAAGCCCCCCATCACGTGCCAGTAATAAGCCCCCCATCACGTGCCAGTAATAAGCCCCCCATCATGTGCCGGTAATAAGCCCCAATCACGTGCCGGTAATAAGCCCCCCATCACGTGCCAGTAATAAGCCCCCCATCACGTGCCAGTAATAAGCCCCCCATCATGTGCAAGTAATAAGCCCCCCATCATGTGCCAGTAAAAAGCCCCCCTATCATGTGCCATTAATAAGCCCCCCCATCATGTGCCAGTAATAAGCCCCCCATCATGTGCCAGTAATAAGCTCCCCATCATGTGCCAGTAATAAGCCCCCCCATCATGTGCCAGTATTGTAATAAGCCCCTCCCCATCATGTGCCAGTATTGTAATAAGCCCCCCATCATGTGCCAGTAATAAGCCCTCTCATCATGTGCCAGTAATAAGCCCTCTCATCATGTGCCAGTTATAAGCCCCCCCCCAATGTGCCAGTAACAAGAGCCCCCCTAATGTGCCTGTAAAACTATTGTAAAAAAAACACTTATACTTACCTCCATGTCAGCGATGTGATGCAGGCCTCTTACGGCCTGTGTCCCGCGCTGTATGGCTCAGGCGGCGCAATGACATAATCGCGCTGCCTGCGCCGGCCTCTGATAGGCTGCCGGCCTAGTGCCTGCAGCCTATCAGAGGAAGGGACACGCCTCTCCCTCCCCTGCCCCGCCGCAGCACAGGCAGATGACTATGAAGATGAGCGCAATGGAAGCGCTCATCTCCCTGTGCCCGACTGCGGCGGCTCACTTGGTGGGGCATTTTAGTTGAGGGGGCACAGCGTGATGTAGGGGGGCCGTGGTCCCCTCTGGCCCACCCCTGGCGACGCCACTGTATCAGAGTGAGGGCTTAGTTCATATATAATGCTTGCATCTATTGTGTTGTTATTTAGTGTATTATTATCTGTTTTCTGTGATTCTGTGTCCGTATATTTATTTATCATATCGTGCAGGATGTTTTTATCTTAGTTTTTTTTATGTGATTTTTGCTTAGGTTGTTAGGTGTGCAATGTTCTCCCCTCATCTGCTTGATGTACAGAGAGGTAACTAGGAGCAGCACACTATATGTGCCGGGTCTGCTCTCCTGAACATGTTTTTTCTCTGTGATTTTTAGTCCAAAACATCACCTGTTTAACAATTTGCCAACTGTGTCATGGCGGATGGGTGATCTGTTAGGGTGCCGAGCGTTGAAATCAACTCCCCGGAGATCAGCACAATTTCTGTCTTCTCCTTGCAGCTGTCAGGAACCAGTGGGTGTGAACCCACTGTGCCACGTGTCCTACCTCCTCTAAGGGCGTTGTCTAAGTGAACCCCTCGATTCTTCACAGTACCCCTGATGGTGGGGATAGACTTTCCCGAGGGGAACACCAGGTTGCTACCTCTTGAGGAGGATAGGCACACGAGGCAGCTGGTCCAGGTGGACCAGGAGGTACCAGGGAAAGGTACCAGAAGTACAGGCGTAGTCAGGAAGGCGGAGTCATTACCAGGAGCAACAGTGCAGGACCGAAGGATGAGGGAGAGGCGTAGTCAGACAGGCGAAAGGTCAGGGCAGGCGACACAGGTACAGGTCAGGCAATCCGGATCGGCAACAGGAGAGTCAAGGTTAGCAGGCTGGGATCAGATGGGTAGCAGAATCCAATAACACAAATACGAGTCAGGAACACAGGACACAAGTGGTTATCAGGAGCCTTAGCAGAGCACAAGGACCTTGACGCTGAGGCATCTTGGAAGTGGGCTGAGGAACTTATATATGCACAGGAGGGCTAGGATAGGTCAGCAAGGTCACATGACCTAAGCCACAAAACCCAGGAAGTGATGCGCGCTGGCACTTGTGCAGCAGGAACAAACAGCAAGCATGCTGTGGCCAGGGCTGAGAGCAAACTGTTGAGCGGATCCAGAACAACAGCACCCACACAGACAGGGTCCAGGACTGCAGCGGTGAATGGGAAGTACTGGCCGCAGATCACCGCTGAACATGGCGCCCGGAACCTCGGCGGTAAGCAGGGGAACAGTGGCGTACAGCAGCCACTGTTAAAGCAGCCACATTTATGTCTCTAACAAAGAGAAAATTTATAATTTTGGCAGGAATTAAGGTAAGTCACATTTAGTTTCAAGATGGTGGCTTTCAAAATGGCCAACGTGTTGGACACTGCCATTCACAGATTTCCCCCTTAGCAACATGCCACACACAGGATGGCATTCCCAACCACCATTTGCAGGTGTCTCCATACTTTTGGACCAACCTGTATATGTATACAGTAGTTGGCATTTTATGAGCATTATAAATATACACTGCCTGTCCAAAAAAAAAGCCGCCACCTGGATTTAACTAAGCAAATAGTTATGAGCCTCCTATTGGATAATTACGGCATGGGCGATTATCTTTCAGCTGGCAACAAGTTATTTAACCCCAACTGGTGCAATGAGTTGCTTCTCATTTCTTAACCCCTTAAGGACTTAGGACGTACCGGTAGGCCCTATTTCCCGAGTCCTTAAGGACTCAGGACGTACCGGTACGTCCTAACTTTAAATCGCGATTGCGGCGCGGCGGGGGTTAATCGCAACAGGATGTCCGCTGAAATCATTCAGCGGGCATCCTGTCACAATGCCGAGGGGGGTCCCGTGATTCCCCGTGTCGGCGATCGTCGCAAACCGCAAGTCAATTCAGACCTGCGGTTTGCGGCGGCGTGTGGCGGTTGTAGGGGGGACCCGATGGCATGGAAGGCAGCGCGATGTCTAAGGAAGGCATCGCGCTGCCTTCCGGTGACGAGCCTGTGAGATCCAGCCCCCTGGATCTCACAGGCCGGAAGCTGTATGAGTAATACACACAGTATTACTCATACAGCCAATGCATTCCAATACAGAAGTATTGGAATGCATTGTAAAAGGGATTAGACCCCCAAAAGTTGAAGTCCCAAAGAGAGACAAAAAATAAAGTTTAAAAAAAAGTTTAAAAAATAAGGTTTTCCCCCCAAAAAATTAAGTTTCAAGTAAAAATAAACAAAAACGTAATTTTCCCCAAATAAAGTAAAAAAAAGTATACATATTAGGTATCGCCGCGTCCGTATTGACCGGCTCTATAAAAATATCACATGTGATAACCCCTCAGATAAACACCTCAAAAAAAAAAAAAAGAACTGTGCTAAATAAACAATTTTTTGTCACCTTACATCACAAAAAGTGTAATAGCAAGCGATCAAAAAGTCATATGCACCCCACAATAGTGCCAATCAAACCGTCATCTCATCCCGCAAAAAATGAGACCCTACCTAAGATAATCGCCCAAAAACTGAAAAAACTATGGCTCTCAGAATATGGAAACACTAAAACATGATTTTTTTTTTGTTTCAAAATTGATATTATTGTGTAAAACTTACATAAATAAAAAAAAAGTATACATATTAGGTATCACCGCGTCTGTATAGACCAGCTCTATAAAAATATCACATGACCTAACCCCTTAGATGAACACCGTAAAAAATAAAAACTGTGCTAAATAAACCATTTTTTGTCACCTTACATCACAAAAAGTGTAATAGCAAGCGATCAAAAAGTCACACGCACCCCAAAATTGTGCAAATAAAACCGTCATCTCATCCCGCAAAAATCATACCCTACCCAAGGTAATCATCCATAAACTGAAAAAAGTATGGCTCTCAGACTATTCCTTTGCCTTCCAAAAACCGTATGGCATTCCTTTCCTTCTGCGCCTTGCCGTGTGCCCATACAGTGGTTTACGACCACATATGGGGTGTTTCTGTAAACTACAGAATCAGGGCCATAAATATTGAGTTTTGTTTGGCTGTTAACCCTTGCTTTGTTACTGGTAAAAATGGATTAAAATGGAAAAGTTGCCAAAAAATTGAAATTCAGAAATTTAATCTCCATTTGCCAATAACTCTTGTGGAACACCTAAAGGGTTAACAACGTTTGTAAAATCTGTTTTGAATACCTTGAGGGGTGTAGTTTCTTAGATGGGGTCACTTTTATGGAGTTTCTACTCTAGGGGTGCATCAGGGGGGCTTCAAATGGGACATGGTGTCAAAACAAACAGTCCAGCAAAACCTGCCTTCCAATAACCGTATGGCATTCCTTTCCTTCTGCGCCCTGCTGTGTGCCCGTACAGCGGTTTACGACCACATATGGAGTGTTTCTGTAAACTACAGAATCAGGGCCATAAATATTGAGTTTTGTTTGGCTGTTAACCCTTGCTTTGTAACTGGAAAAAAATTATTAAAATGGAAAATCTGCCAAAAAAGTGAAATTTTTAAAATGTATCTCTATTTTCCATTAATTCTTGTGGAACACCTAAAGGGTTAACGACGTTTGTAAAATCAGTTTTGAATACCTTGAGGGGTGTAGTTTCTAGAGAGGGGTTGGTTTCTATTATGTAAGCATCGCAAAGTGACTTCAGACCTGAACTGGTCCCTAAAAATTGTTTTTTTGAAAATTTCTGAAAAATTTCAAGATTTGCTTCTAAACTTCTAAGCCTTGTAAGATTCCCAAAAAATAAAATATCATTCCCAAAATGATCCAAACATGAAGTAGACATATGGGGAATGTAAAGTAATAACTATTTTTGGAGGTATTTGTATTATAGAACTAAGTAGAGAAATTTAAACTTGGAAATTAGCAATTTTTTACCAATCTTTGGTGAATTTTTTTGACTTCATTTTACCAGTGTCATGAAGTACAATATGTGACGAAAAAACAATCTCAGAATGACCTGGTTAAGTCAAAGCGTTTTAAAGTTATCAGCACTTAAAGTGACACTGGTCAGATTTGCAAAAAATGGCCAAGTCCTTAAGGTGAAATAGGGCTGAGTCCTTAAGAAGTTAAACAACCATGTCGAAAGACACATCTCGTGGTCATGGAAAAGATGTTAGTCTGTTTAAGAAGGGTCAAATCATTGGCATGCATAAAGCAGAGACAACATCTAAGGAGATTGCAGAAACTACTAAAATTGGGTTAAGAACTGTCCAACGCATTATTAAAAACTGGAAGGATAGTGGGGACCCATCGTATTTGAGGAAAAAATGTGGCAGGAAAAAAATCCCTAATGATCGTGATCGGCGATCACTTAAAGTTTGGTAAAATCAAATAGAAGAAAAACAAAAGTAGAACTCAGGGCTATGTTTAATAGTGAAAGTAAGAGCATTTCCACATGCATAATGCGAAGGGAACTGAAGGGATTGGGACTGAACAGCTGTGTAGCCGTATGAAAACCACTAATCAGTGAGGGAAACCAGAAAAAAAGGCTTCAATTTGCTAGGGAGCATAAAGATTGGACTCTGGAGCAATGGAAGAAGGTCATGTGGTCTGATGAGTCCAGATGTACCCTGTTCCAGAGTGATGGGTGCATCAGGGTAAGAAGAGAGGCAGATGAAATGATGCACCCATCATGCCTAGTGCCTACTGTACCAGCCTGTGGGGGCAGTGCTATGATCTGGGGTTGCTGCAGTTGGTCAGGTCTAGGTTCAGCAACAGTATGTGCTCCAAGAATGAGGTCAGCTGACTACCTGAACATACTGAATGACCAGGTTATTCCATCAATGGATTTTTTCTTCCCTGATGGCACGGGCATATTCCAAGATGACAATGCCAGGATTCATCAGGCTCAAATTGTGAAAGAGTGGTTCAGGGAACATGAGACATCATTTTCACACATGGATTGGCCACCACAGAGTCCAGACCTTAATCCCATTGAGAATCTTTGGGATGTGCTGGAGAAGGCTTTGCGCAGCAGTCAGACTCTACCATCATCAACGCAAGATCTTGGTGAAAAATTAATGCAACGCTGGATGGAAATAAATCTTGTGACATTGCAGAAGCTTATCAAAACAATGCCACAACGAATGCGAGCTGTAATCAAATCTAAAGGCGGTCCAACAAAATATTTCTGGTGGCGACTTTTTTTTTGGAAGGGCAGTGTATTCTATGAATGTTTTACCTACTAGTGCCTTCACAAGTCACTGTGCTGCAAACTGCTACCTTAAATAGCAAAGCTACTTCACCTCAGTGTGTGGCTGTTTAATAGTGGGCACATCCTGGGCACAATTTTAGTGAAAAGGTGCAGCGATAACATTCATACTCAGTGTCAGGCTGTAGCACCCCAGTTTATCAATAAAACTCATTCTGGGGGCCCACTCTACAGCTACATGCAAATATCACCATGCCAACATTTGCAAATTTCCAATTGCTGCATTCACCAACAATTCAATGAAAAAGTACCTGCATTTGCCTGCAGCCATGTCTCCACTGGAGTATGTGGGGAAAGCGTTGGACAAGAACTGATGGATACCCAATCACCCAGTAGGTGAGGATTCCAGAAATGGCATTTCTGACATATCCTGTAAGGGTTTGTTCACATGACCGTTGCCCCTCCGTTGTCGTATTGCGGCCCGCATACGGCGGGTCCGCAATACACGGGGCACCGCCCGTGTGCATTCCGCATCATGGATGCAGATCCACTCACTTGAATGGGTCCGAAAATCCAGAGATGCGGTGCGGAACGGAACGAAACCACGGAACGGAACCCTATGGAAGCACTATGGAGTGCTTTTGTGGGTTCCGTTCTGTGCCTCCGCACTGCAAAAAGATAGAACTTGCTCTATCTTTTTGCGGATCGGACGGATCGCAGACCCCATTCGAATGAATGGGGTCGCGATCTGCATGCGGCAGCCCCACGCAATTTGCGGTTCACAGCACGGGCACGGAGGGGCAACGGTCATGTGAACAAGCCCTAAAAGGTAAGATCACAAGTAATGGCCAAAAGTTGCACCGACAAACAGTTTTAACACAGAATGGTGCCGTTTTCAACTATTGATAAGGGGCACTTGATTTTGCACATCAGCAACAGCTTAACAAATAAAATAGCATGGCCATTAGCGATGAGCGAACTTGATGTTTTCAAATTCTTGTTCGGCGTTTGGGTTCTGTGGCAATTCCGTTATGGATTCCATTATCACGGAATATAACAAAATTCTATGACAGAATGTAGCATGGAAGCCTTTAAGAGGCATTACGTTTTGCATTCCTTTATAATGGGCAGCATAACGGATCCGGATGGCTTCTGTTATGTAGGAGTCCTGTCCTGCATAACGGGAACCGTCCGGATCCATAATGGCCATTAACAATTGTTAATTAAAATAATGCCAATATGCAGTAAAACTGCAGGTCAGCACAGTTTTCGGATGCACTGTGGCTGCTTTCATACATGAACTTTTTCAGAACAAAGCATGTTAGCATTTTAGTATGCAAAATTAATACACTGGGGTAGATTTACTAATGACATTCTGGTGCACAAGGTGCAAATAAGTGTCTCAGCAAACCACAAGCGGCACAGCTTCAAGTGAGAGAGGTTTAGCCTAAGATGCTCCACCATGCAGCAAAATTCTGCCAGAATTTCTCTGTACAATTTTAGCACAAAGTAAGCCAACTAATAGGTGGCATGAATTTAGACAGTTTAAAGATACACCAGATTTATTCTATAAAAATATTCTATACACCATCCCTGCCCTACCCATCGATCTATGCACAGTGCTGAACAAGCACTGTGTATAGAGATCAGGAAGTCTTGGACACAGTTAATGTCAGTTTAATTTAAGGGCCTCCTTCCATTTCAACTCCTAATATTTAGGGATGATATTTTCAATACCATTTTAAATACAAGAAATTCTGCTTATGTCTGTCTGCTTCTCTATAGAACCTATAACATCAATCAGAGATACCCGTGTACCACCTTGAGAAAGAAAAATACAAAAACAGTAAAAACAAAACGGTCCTGTCTCTATTGCCATGTGAAAGACCATAATTGGAGGGTAAACATGTCTCAGTGCTGATAACAAAAAAAAAAGGAAAATAATCAGGAAAAAAACAAATTATAACTGTGAAGGATGCAAAATCTCCAGCTGAGGCAGCTAATATAGTTTAAAAGTCCTGAGAGTAACCGACAACTGTATAGAAGTCCTGAGGCAAACTTAAACATAGGAAATACATTTCCATCAAACATTGAAGAAGCACTTTATATCTTCCATATGAAGAGAGAGGAAAAAGGCAAAATGTGTATTAGTAGTGCCTGAGTACCTGAGTATTTTACGTCACAGAGTTGTGCTCCTTCCTTATCAATGTCACGAACCAACGGGTGTGAACCCACTGTGCCACTTGTCCTACCTCCTCTAAAGGCGTTGTCTAAGTGAATCCCTAGTTCTTCACTGTACCCCTGATGGTGGAGATTTACTTTCCTGAGGGGAACACCAGGTCGCTACCTCTTGAGGAGGATTGGCACACGACGCAGCTGGTCTAGACGGGCCAGGAGGTACCCGAGCAAGGTACCAGAGGTACAGACATAGTCAGCAGGCTGAGTTGTAACCAGGAACAACAGTGCAGGACCAAAGGATGAGGCAGAGGCAAAGTCAAACAAGCAAAAGGTCAGGGCATGCAGCACAGGTACAGGTCAAGCAATCCGGCTCGGCAACAGGCAGGAATCAAACAGGTAGTGGATGCCAGAAACACAAGCACTGGTCAGGTAAACAGGAACACAAGCAGAGATAGCAGCAACTTTTGCAGGACACAAAGACCTTGATGCTCAGGCCATGAACCCTGCTGGTCACCCCAAACCTGCTGTTCAGGAATTGTTACATGAGATGAGACGTCAGAGCATGCTACTCCCTCTGCCACCACGCTATAGTGGAGATCCTAAGACCTGTCGTGGCTTCCTGAACCAGTGCTGGATTCACTTCGAGCTCCATGAGCAGGTTTCCTACTGGTCCAAGGTCGCCTTCATTGTTTACCTGCTGTCAGATGAGGCCCTTGCTTGGGCAAATCCTGAACAAGGAGGTCCAGACACCACTAACCTGCAGTCTTTCCTTTCTTTCTTTGAAGAGCCTGGCAGTACATCCTCCGCTGCTTTAGCTCTGCTGCGTCTAAGTTAGGGTTTCTTGTCTGTGGGTCAGTACGCCATCCAGTTTCGTACCCTGGCTGCAGAACTTGCATGGAATAATGAGGCTCAACTCTCGGTGTTCTGGGAGGGCCTTTCTGACCGGATTAGGGATGAACTAGTTGGTCACGACCGACAGTCCGCTCTCAACAACCTGATCACCTTGGCCACAGCAATAGATATGCGTTTCAGGGAATGTTCTAAGGAGGTCGCATGCACCAGAAGACCACCTTGCTTGTCTCCATCCTTCCAGAGGCCGGTTCTTCCTCTAATGTCCACCCCATCTGAAGAGACCATGCAGATAGAGCGCCTTCGATTGTCTGACCATACAACTTAACGTCTATGCCGCAAACCAGAGAACCTGTGTCTGTATTGTGGAGGCAAGGCCCACATTGTGCGTAATTGTTCACAGACGCCGGGAAACGCCAATATCTAGGATGAGTGGGAGAGGTGGTCCTGGACAAGGAAAAGTCCTCTCTGAAACTTTCAGTTGCAGTGACTCTCTCTCACAAGGGAGTCACACTGTCTGTGCTTGCATTCTTGGGTCAGCCGGTAACTTCATTCAGCAGGCTCTGGTTGATCAGTACTGGCTTCTTACCATCTGTCTTGAAAGGCCTCTGTCAGTGGCTTCTGTAAATAGGCTGCCACTTCCTGAACCTGTGCTTTCTGTTACTATGCCCCTTAAGTTGCAAATAGGGGTTCTGCATTCAGAGATTATCTCTTTCTATGTGTTGCCAGTGTCCGTGAATCCAGTTATCCTTGTTCTTCCCTGGCTGCGTCTGCACACACCAGTTTTGGACTGGCACTCCGGTCAGATTCTGCGTTGGAGATCATCCTGCCAACCCACCTGCTTATCGGAGGTCTGACCTGCTTCGTCGCTAGTACCTGAAGACCTGCCTGGACTTTCGCAGCCGTATACCCCGTCAGGTGAACGCCATAAAAAATAAAAACAGTGTCAAAATAGCCATTTTTTTCACCTTGGTTCACAAAAAGTGTAATACCAAATGTACCCCAAAATGGTACCAATCAAACAGTCATCTTATCCCACAAAAAATGAGCCCCTAGCTAAGACAATCACCCAAAAAATAAAAAAATAGGGCTCTCAGAAAGTGGCAACACAAAAACAAGATTTTATTCTGTTCAAAAATTATTTCACTCACAGGTTGAACATAGTCCTGTTCAGGGGAATATATGGTAGAATGTGGTCGTATAACAAGAATTCACATGAATACCACCATCCTAAAACATAACCTTTAATGCTTGTATATTAAAAAGTCAATACACCCTTATAGTTATAAATGAATAATAATCAAAAAGAAAAGGAAAATCTAAGGACAGGTTGCTGATTCCCTTGCACGGTATTTGCAGGACGGAAAGGAAATGTCGTTGGGGCCTAAATGGGGGCAGTATCCCAAATTCTGGCCCTAGTCAGGATTCCCTGCCTAAATAAGGAATAGCCGCCCCAATAGAGGCGATCCCGTTTCTCGTGCCTCCTAGTATCCCTGGGTTGACCCTAGCACGGGAAGGATTCCAACCTGTGGAATAGATAGCCCTATCAGAGACCTAGGCTATTATAAGTACAAAAAATAATAAACAAATACAAATACCCAGATGGAGTGACAGAAAACACCCTAATTAATAAGTGAAATAAATAGTATAAATAGTATAAAGTATTAGAAAAAATATTACATAGAAATGTCAAAATTCGACCCTACGCGTTTCACCTGGTTGGTGTCAGGCTCATCAGGGGACATATCTGACCATAGAGTACCTATCACCATTAGTAGTCACCTGAGCACTTCAAAATGAATTATATACAAGTTAATTTATTTACTTTTTATTTTTCTCTCTTTTATGATGGCAAGAAAATAACTGGAACACGTGATAAAAATGTATCAGCTACTGACTGACTAATCATTATAGAAAATCACCAGTCCAGCTTATAAAACACAGGATATCGGCCAAACAGATATAATCTAGGTACTAATATTTGAAGTAACCTAGAAAGACTCCTATATCTAGTGTTCTAGGCTGAAGTCAGGTGGGGTATACCAAGTACATATAAAAGTGTATGACCTGCATCTGAGATAAATAGAACGATGCCCAATAATTTATTTTCCACCGGTCACTGAATATATATATCTGAATAGTATCAGGAGTAGTGAGATACAGATAAATCTACTACATGTGGTATATTACAATGAATTATGGCCTCTCATGGGATGGTTACCAGACCAGGTAAATGATATAAAACAGGTTATCAGTGTATCATAAGGGCTGGTAACAAAGCAAGTAATACTGATCTCATTAGCGGTACTTGCGTTCCCTTTATAGTTGTTCAGATGAACCATCAGCGATGTCCAGACGATAGGAGGCCAATAGCGGTGGGGGCATCATGAAGACTCAAAAGCACAATGGCAATGACGTCCGGCAGATGTAGCAGCCAAAAAATTATTTCAAAATTATAACAAAAATAAGTCCTACGTACCCCAAAATGATACCAATCAAACTGTCACCTCATCCCGCAAAAAATGAGCCCCCACATAAGAAAATCACTTAAAAAATAAAAACCAATGGCACCCATAAACCTATCCTTTAACCACCTCAGCCCCTATAGCTTAAACACCCTTAATGACCAGGCCATTTTTTACACTTCTGACCTACACTACTTTGATCGTTTATTGCTCGGTCATGCAACTTACCACCCAAATGAATTTTACCTCCTTTTCTTCTCACTAATAGAGCTTTCATTTGGTGGTATTTCATTGCTGCTGACATTTTTACTTTTTTTGTTATTAATCGAAATTTAACGATTTTTTTGCAAAAAAATGACATTTTTCACTTTCAGTTGTAAAATTTTGCAAAAAAAACGAGATCCATATATAAATTTTTCTCTAAATTTATTGTTCTACATGACTTTGATTAAAAAAAAAATGTTTGGGTAAAAAAAAAAATGGTTTGGGTAAAAGTTATAGCGTTTACAAACTATGGTACAAAAATGTGAATTTCTGCTTTTTGAAGCAGCTCTGACTTTCTGAGCACCTGTCATGTTTCCTGAGGTTCTACAATGCCCAGACAGTACAAACACCCCACAAATGACCCCATTTCGGAAAGTAGACACCCTAAGGTATTCGCTGATGGGCATAGTGAGTTCATAGAACTTTTTATTTTTTGTCACAAGTTAGCGGAAAATTATGATTTTTTTTTTCTTACAAAGTCTCATATTCCACTAACTTGTGACAAAAAATAAAAACTTCTATGAACTCACTATGCCCATCAGCGAATACCTTGGGGTGTCTTCTTTCCAAAATGGGGTCACTTGTGGGGTAGTTATACTGCCCTGGCATTCTAGGGGCCCAAATGTGTGGTAAGTAGTTTGAAATCAAAATGTGTAAAAAATGGCCGGTGAAATCCGAAAGGTGCTCTTTGGAATGTGGGCCCCTTTGCCCACCTAGGCTGCAAAAAAGTGTCACACATCTGGTATCTCCGTACTCAGGAGAAGTTGGGCAATGTGTTTTGGGGTGTCATTTTACATATACCCATGCTGGGTGATATAAATATCTTGGTCAAATGCCAACTTTGTATAAAAAAATGGGAAAAGTTGTCTTTTGTCAAGATATTTCTCTCACCCAGCATGGGTATATGTAAAATGACACCCCAAAACACATTGCCCAACTTCTCCTGAGTACAGAGATACCAGATGTGTGACACTTTTTTGCAGCCTAGGTGGGCAAAGGGGCCCACATTCCAAAGAGCACCTTTCGGATTTCACCGGTCATTTTTTACACATTTTGATTTCAAACTTCTTACCACACATTTGGGCCCTTTGAATGCCAGGGCAGTATAACTACCCCACAAGTGACCCCATTTTGGAAAGAAGACACCCCAAGGTATTCGCTGATGGGCATGGCGAGTTCCTAGAATTTTTTATTTTTTGTCACAAGTTAGTGGAATATGAGACTTTGTAAGGAAAAAAAAATAAAAAATCATCATTTTCCGCTAACTTGTGACAAAAAATAAAAAATTCTAGGAACTCGCCATGCCCCTCACGGAATACCTTGGGGTGTCTTCTTTCCAAAATGGGGTCACTTGTGGGGTAGTTATACTGCCCTGGCATTCTAGGGGCCCTAATGTGTGGTAAGTAGGTAAATGACCTGTGAAATCCGAAAGGTGCTCTTTGGAATGTGGGCCCCTTTGCCCACCTAGGCTGCAAAAAAGTGTCACACATGTGGTATCGCAGTATTCAGGAGAAGTTGGGCAATGTGTTTTGGGGTGTCTTTTTACATATACTCATGCTGGGTGAGAGAAATATCTCGGCAAAAGACAACTTTTCCCATTTTTTTTATACAAAGTTGGCATTTGACCAAGATATTTATCTCACCCAGCATGGGTATATGTAAAATGACACCCCAAAACACATTGCCCAACTTCTCCTGAGTACGGCGATACCAGATGTGTGACACTTTTTTGCAGCCTAGATGCGCAAAGGGGCCCACATTCCTTTTATGAGGGCATTTTTAGACATTTGGATCCCAGACTTCTTCTCACGCTTTAGGGCCCCTAGAATGCCAGGGCAGTATAAATACCCCACATGTGACCCCATTTTGGAAACAAGACATCCCAAGGTATTCAATGAGGGGCATGGCGAGTTCATAGAAATTTTTTTTTTTGGCACAAGTTAGCGGAAATAGATTTTTTCTTTTTTTTCTCACAAAGTCTCCCTTTCCGCTAACTTGGGACAAAAATTTCAATCTTTCATGGACTCAATATGCCCCTCACGGAATACCTTGGGGTGTCTTCTTTCCGAAATGGGGTCACATGTGGGGTATTTATACTGCCCTGACATTCTAGGGGACCTAAAGCGTGAGAAGAAGTCTGGAATATAAATGTCTAAAAAATTTTACGCATTTGGATTCCGTGAGGGGTATGGTGAGTTCATGTGAGATTTTATTTTTTGACACAAGTTAGTGGAATATGAGACTTTGTAAGAAAAAAATAAATAAGTTCCGCTAACTTGGGCCAAAAAAATGTCTGAATGGAGCCTCACAGGGGGGTGATCAATGACAGGGGGGTGATCAATGACAGGGGGGTGATCAATGACAGGGGGGTGATCAGGGAGTCTATATGGGGTGATCACCCCCCTGTCATTGATCACCCCCCTATAAGGCTCCATTCAGATGTCCGTATGTGTTTTGCGGATCCGATCCATGTATCAGTGGATCCGCAAAACGCATACGGACATCTGAATGCAGCCTTACAGGGGGGTGATCAATGACAGGGGGGTGATCAGGGAGTCTATATGGGGTGATCACCCCCTGTCATTGATCACCCCCCTGTAAGGCTGCATTCAGATGTCCGTATGCGTTTTGCGGATCCGATCCATGTATCAGTGGATCCGTAAAAATCATACGGACATCTGAATGCAGCCTTACAGGGGGGTGATCAATGACAGGGGGGTGATCAGGGAGTCTATATGGGGTGATCACCCCCGTCATGATCACCCCCCTGTAAGGCTGCATTCAGATGTCCGTATGCGTTTTGCGGATCCGATCCATGTATCAGTGGATCCGTAAAAATCATACGGACATCTGAATGGAGCCTTACAGGAGGGTGATCAATGACAGGGGGGTGACCAATGACAAGGGGGTGATCAGGGTGTCTATATGGGGTGATCACCCCCGTCATTGATCACCCCCCTGTAAGGCTGCATTCAGATGTCCGTATGCGTTTTGCGGATCCGATCCATGTATCAGTGGATCCGTAAAAATCATACGGATGTCTGAATGGAGCCTTACAGGGGGTTATCAATGACAGGGGGGTGATCAATGACAGGGGGGTGATCAGGGAGTCTATATGGGGTGATCTGGGGGTGAATAAGGGGTTAATAAGTGACGGGGAGGGGTGTAGTGTAGTGTGGTGCTACATATTACTGAGCTACCTGTGTCCTCTGGTGGTCGATCCAAACAAAGGGGACCACCAGAGGACCAGGTAGCAGGTATATTAGACGCTGTTATCAAAACAGCGTCTAATATACCAGTTAGGGGTTAAAAAAAACACATCTCCAGCCTGCCAGCGAACGATCGCCGCTGGCAGGCTGGAGATCCACTCGCTTACCTTCCGTTCCTGTGAACGCGCGCGCCTGTGTGCGCGCGTTCACAGGAAATCTTGCGTCTCGCGAGAGGACGCGCCGGCGCGTCCAGGCGGAATCAATCAACCACCTCCAGGACGCGTCGCTGCGTTCGGCGGTCCGGAGGTGGTTAAAATCTGCGCCACAAAGGCCATCCTTCCGTTCTAACACATGTCAGATTTGCAAAAATCGGCCTTGGATTTAAGGTGAAAAGTTTCCCGCTACGGAAAGGGTTAAATGCCCAGTATGTGTAAATGAAGACATGTAAATGCCCCAACTATAAACACGGCACTGGCACACATCAGAACCTATCAACTCAACAGCGATGGCCAGTTAATTACTTAGTGACCACCAATACGCTTTTTTACAGCGGTCACTAAGGGGCCTTTTCACAGTGGTCCAGTCTAAGAGCTGCACAGATCTCTCATACAACGGGCTCTCCCATGAGAATCACACTACTGACAGGGAAGAAAAATGAAAACGCAAAAATGAAAAATCCTCCTGGACCCAAAGGGTTAAAAAACACATCTATTTTTTTTATTCCAATTTCTGATCTAAAAAATATTAAAAAAATAAACATAAGTAGTATTGCAATCCGAAAATTTCAGAAATATTAAATATCACATCATTTATCTTACGTGGTGAACACTGTACAAAATATCCCACTTTCATAACTGTCGTTGTTTGGTCACCTCATCTCACCCAAAAAAATACAATAGAATGATCAAAAAGTTCTATGTACCAATAAAACTACAGCTCGCCTACCAAAAAAAAACCCTCATAAAAAAACAGACCTCACAAAGCTCGTTTATGGTGTCACAAAGCAATTTTTTGAAACTTTTATATTTTTATAAAAGTAATAAGATGTAACAAAATCTATGAAATGTGGTATGCCATAATTGTGAACGCCATAAGAACAAAGCCCCAAAAAAACATGGAGGAATTGGGTATTTTCTTCCTTCATTCCACAAATCAGGTTTTAAAAGTTTCACTATAATTTATATGGGACATTAAATGCTGTCATTAAAAAGTATAACTCATCACACAAAATAAAATATATATATATATGTGATTGTCGACAGAAAAATACAAAAGTTATGTGTCTTCGAAGGAGGAAAGGACATATTGACAACTGGCTTCAGTGGGATACGGTTAATCTCCAATTTAGTGTTGAGTGAATCGAAGTTAATGAAGTGGACTTTGATCCAAATTTCAGGAAAAATTTGAAATTTGCCACAAAGTCAAATTTCCTCATGCTTTGTGGTAACGAATACATTTTTCCAGAAATGGTGGTAAAAAAATAAATAACATACTCACCTCATCCATTTGAGGAAAAAGAGGCTGTTGCGGCCATCTTGATCTAAGAAGCTGCGCTAAATCACGCATGCGGTGATGTGTGACGTCATCATGTCAGCGAGCTAGCTGACGTCACCGCGCCTGGCAAGCCTGATGATCTCATCATGTCGCTGTGTGCGAGATTTTGTGTGGTTTCTATCCAGTTGGCTACAATGGCCTCTGCTTGAACAAATGGAGGAGGGGAGTATAGTTTTTTCTTTAACCCCTGAAAAGCCTTAATGTTACTGTCAGATGCCTCAGACAGTGTTGAACGCGGCATCTGAGGGCACAATTTGCGTTACTTGTCAGTGCGCCCTCTACATACAATGGAATGCGTAACAAATCCAATTTCTTTGTGAAATTCGGTGAAGCAGCTAAATCTAATTTTTGATAACTTCACCTATCTCTTTCTCCAATAATACAAATGGTCCCCTACAACACGACCCCAAATGAATTCAGACCACACATCAAACCCCTAAAGAAATACAGGCCATGTACCAGATGCCTCACCTGAAGATACAGACCCCAGAGCATCCCAACATTTCATATAGATGTAGTCTCCACTAGGACACTACAAGGGGGTAAAGAGAAAAATTTCTGCTGTTTGACGTCTTATTGTATCTCTACCTTTGCAGGAGAATGCTCCATTGTTTTATACTGTTATTACAGTCTAGTTGAAGTGATGATATTGTCTGTGAGAAGAATTCTTTGGATACAGGAGGAGAGAGATTCAAAAAATTTTTAAAGCAGATTCCCTACTTTACGTGCAGAGTGCCTTTTTTACCTCCAAAATACAAAGGATTTGTGTTCTTTGCACCAATACAATATTGAATTCAAGTCACGTAAATACAGCACCAGAACCAAGCTCATCACACACTCGGCCCCCCATAAATCAGTGTCACACATAGTGCCCATATAAATAAGTGCCCCATAATGAGCCCCCATTCACAGTATGCAGCTAAACAGGAAGATTCAGGAACACATAGATCAGGGGTCAGCAATCTCCGCCACTCCAGCTGTTCAGAAACTACAACTCCCAGAATGCTTCATTCACTCCTGTTGGAGTTAGAAGAACAGCCAAACATGTTTGCATGCTGGGAGTTGTAGTTTCACAGCAGCTGGAGTGCAGAAGGTTGCTGATCCCTGACATAGATCAAGTAGTGATGAGCGGGAGGTGCCATATTCGATTTCGCGATATTTCGTGAATATTCGATTTAATATTCGTCTTATATTCGTCGAAATCGAATATTCGTCATTCTGCTATTTATCGCGAATAATATTCGATTTAATTAATCGCGTATCGTGATTTTGTGTATTTTACGAATATTCACCATATTGCTATATATTCTTTTAGAATATGACGAATATGAGGAATATTCTAAAAAACGAAGTTATAGCAATATAGCGAATATTTGTAAAATACACATATAGACTGAAATTTTACTAATGTAGTGCTATAATCTATTATTTTTTTTTTTGTCTAATTATTTTTGTCTCTTTCTGAATCAGAAAGAGACAAATAAATTAGACAAAAAAAAAAAGATTATAGCACTACATTAGTGAAATTTCAGGCTATATGTGTAATTTGCGAATATTCGCTATGTTGCTAAATATTCTTGTCTTACAATATGACGAATATTCTAAAAAACGAGTATATAGCACTATATCACATATATTCGTTTTTTAGAATATTCTTTCCCCCCCCCCCAATTAGTACAGTTATTGCCCTTCGGCATACTCCTCCCCGACAAGCGTCCCCGTCACCATGGGAACGCCTGGTGGTTAGAATATACCATCGGATCTGAGTTAGATCGTGAAAACTCAGATCTGATGGTATATTCTAACCACCAGGCGTTCCCATGGTGATGGGGACGCTTGAAGTTAGAATATACTGCCAGGGCGCTGTGATCCGCGCAATTAACCCCTCAGGTGCGGGTTAATTGCGCGGATCACAGCGCCCTGTGTGCCCTCCTTCCAAGTATTAAAATAATTGGTGGCCAGTGCGCCCCCCCCTCCCAGTATTAAAATAATTGGTGGCAGTGGCCACAGGGTCACCCTCACCCCCTTGCAGTGGCCACAGGGTCCTCCCCCACCCCCCGTCATTGGTGGCAGCAGGCAGTTCCGATCGAGTCCCAGCGTAATGGCCGGGCTTCGATCAGTTACCATGGCAGCCAGGACGCTACAGAAGTCCTGGCTGCCTGCACTGGTTAGTTAATCACTCAGCAGCATTTACTTACCTGCGGGGCTCTCCTCCTTCTGAGAACTCACAGGTCTATGCGGCGCATTGCTGAAGGCATATGCGGCGCATAGACCTGTGAGTTCTCAGAAGGAGGAGAGCCCCGCAGGTAAGTAAATGCTGCTGAGTGAAACTGCCTGCTGCCACCAATGACCGGGGGGGGGGCAGGAAGGGGGACCCTGTGGTCACTGCCAGGGGAGGAGGGGGACCCTGTAGCCACTGCCACCAATGATTTTAATACTGGGGGGGAGGGGGTTTAGGGCGCATTGGCCACCAATTATTTTAATACTGGGGAGGTGGGGGGGAGGGCGCACAGGGCTCTGTGATCAGCGCAATTAACCCGCACCTGAGGGGTTAATTGCGCGGATCACTGCGTCCTGGCGGTATATTCTAACTTCAAGCGTCCCCGTCACCATGGGAACGCCTGGTGGTTAGAATATACCATCGGATCTGAGTTAGATCGTGAAAACTCAGATCCGATGGTATATTCTAACCACCAGGCGTTCCCATGGTGACAGGGACGCTTGTCGGGGAGGAGTATGCCGAAGGGCAATAACTGTACTAATTGGGGGGGAAAAAAATAATATTCTATAAAACGAATATATGTGATATAGTGCTATATATTAGTTTTTTTTAGAATATTCGTCATTTTTTACCATCTAAACTCTTGATTCCTCCCTGCTTCTTGCTTGTGGGCCAATGACTCATTGGCCCACAAGCATTTTAAGCAGGAAGGAATCATGTGTTCAGATGGAGAAAATGACGAATATTCGATATAACGAATATATAGCACTATATTCGCAATATTCGCGAATTATCGAATTTGTGACATTCGCAATTAATATTCGCTATGCGAATATTTGCGCTTAACACTAAGATCCAGCACCAGAACCAAGCTCATCACATACTGAGCACAATGGGCCCCCCTGAATATAAAAGTGCCACACACAGTGCCCCCCATTAATCAGTGTCCATATAGATCAGAGCCACATAATGTGCTCCCAATTACAGTATGCAGTTGAACAGGAAGACTCAGGAAAACTCTGCTCGAAAACTCCAGGTGGTCACGTGAGTCTAACAAAGACGGTGGTGTCAGCGGTGCGACAGAGAGGTAAGTACTGAGGAAACCATCTTGCCTACACAGGTCAGAAAGCTGCTGGATTTTCAGAAAAGCTCAGAGAACCCCTTTAAATCAACATCCATGTAATAAATGATTATCAGAACCAGGCTTGTCTAGGGTTTTCTATTCCTTTTATTACAGAACTTCTGCACTGTGGTCATTTCCAGGAAAATGAAAGTAGAATTGAAGCTACTAAGGTGATTCCGCAGGCGGAGGTCACTGGGATAATGCTGAAGACATTGCTCTAGTAGACTCCATGGAACTCTTCTTTCCTATAAGACAGAAGACACATAAACCCATTCCTCTCTGCTGGTTCTGGCACATCAGTCTGACAGTGTAAGCTGACCCTTACCATCATGTTTCTTCTATGTACATCAGACCTAACACATAGATATTGAGGTCTATCTGAATAAGAAATGCAGGTTATTACCGGTTTTGTGTCACTGGGTCGATGGAAATGCTTGTAAAGTCCATTTTCAGTTTCTTGTAGGTCATGAACTGCAGGGCTCCATCTGATGTTCCCAGCAGGCCTGGTACAAACCCTATAGATATAAGACATGAAGGTTACTGATGGTAAAGCCTGACATCTATGATGATTGTAGGACATTATAGAGACACTGATTACCTTGTGCAGGAATTTCTTCCTGCCCATACATTGTAGTTAGAGCATGGAACATGTCCTTTTATCATGAAGGGTCAACACCAGCATTGTACTGAAGAACAAGACGAGTAAAAAAGGGTTAAGGCGTCTGCATGAAAGAAATGATGCAAGAAATGAGTCTCACAAGGAACATACCCAAGACAACAATTATGTTCTGAACAGTGTAAGTATAGCGGTGCAGTGGTTAACACTTGTACCTTGTTGCCCTGTGGCCATAGGTGAAAACTGGACCAGGACTACACCTGCATCATGTTCTACTGGGGTATATTCACATGTGGCAGATTTGTTGCACATGATAGACTTATATCTTCCATTCATCTACTCACATCAATGGAACTGATTTGACCCATAAAATACCGCAGTACGAGGCACACTCACCCTGTATGTATGGCGCTCGGTCTGAATACACAATGCAGGGGGTGCTACGCTCTAGTGAATATAGCAGCCCACGCAGGGGTCAAGTCCTGAGAAAAAAAGTGTGGGAAATCACCCAAGATCCACTGCAACCCCGACCCCTTCCCCCCAAAAAACAAAAATATATATATATATTTCACAGAAAATTCAGTGCAACATAAAACGTAAACAAAAACTGGAATTTGTGCTATATGTCTGTTCAGACATAATTAGTCTCTTTCATATTATAAGCTCCCCTTATATATTATTTACTTACAGTTCTGAAGACTCAGGGGTGCTGGCAGGCTTGGCCTCATGGGTGCTGGCTGGCTTGGCCTCAGGGGTGCTGGCTGGCTTGGCCTCAGGGGTGCTGGCTGGCTTGGCCTCAGGGGTGCTGGCTGGCTTGGCCTCAGGGGTGCTGACAGGCTTGGCCTCAGGGGTGCTGACAGGCTTGGCCTCAGGGGTGCTGACAGGCTTGGCCTCAGGGGTGCTGACAGGCTTGGCCTCAGGGGTGCTGACAGGCTTGGCCTCAGGGGTGCTGACAGGCTTGGCCTCAGGGGTGATGGCTAGCTTTGCCTCAGAGGTGCTGACAGGCTTGGCCTCAGGGGTGCTGGCTGGCTGTCACGGATGAGAGTGATGGAAACACTCATCCGTGCGATGTTATAGGAATGGGAAGCTGCTAGGCCAGGACAACAGAATTAGGGAGCAGGTCACCTCAGGAACTCAAAACAGGGATGGGAGAAAACAAAAAGTAGGAGAATCAGCGTCAGTGCATACGAGTCTCCCCAGGACTGCTGCCAGCCCCTGGAGCAACACACAGGAACCAGGGCGCCGACTGCCAGCCTCTGGAGCAACACACAGGAACCAGAGACCAGCAAACAAACAGCCCGGAGAGACCGCACTGAACACTGCCTCACTCTCCACTCACGTTCCCACTCCAGTCTCTGCCAACAGCCACTCTTAACCAGCACACAGCCGGAACACCAATGGAATGCTGCCAGCAGACGATTAGAGATAGGAACATAGAGAGGGACAAGGGATCACCAACACGAAGGCAAGGTGGAGGGAATAAGCCACCAACCACGCCGTTAACGGTGAACCCCATAACGCTCTCCCTCCGGAGAACGCGCATGTATGCCGAAACGGCTGGCAATACATGCTGCACCCTCTTTCGAAGGTAAACCACGCAAGGAGCCATTGTGGTCATATTGTCACGGATGAGAGTGGGGGAAACCCTCATCCGTGCGATGTTATAGGAATAGGAAGCTGCTAGGCCAGGACAACAGAATTAGGAAGCAGGTCACCTCCTAACGCGTCCCTAACTCTGACCCTGACTCCTAACTGTATGAGTCAACCCAGATGGTAGGAGGGCTCATACTCAGGAACCTCGGGTCCCTACTAGCCCTCAAGAGATCCCTGGACTAGGAGCAGGGTAAGACGACCTGTTCCTCCTAGACACGGAGGAACAGGAGTCTAAACTGGCCAAGCTGCAAGGAACGGGAAACATCAAACAGCATAAGGATATGGCAGGCGAGTGAAACACTTCCACACCTACCTGCCACAGACACACGGACTGGAACCCGTGCTCAAATGCTGTTGTCCACACCAAACACAAAAGGACACAGCACACAACATAACTCACACAGGAAACCAGAACCATAGCTGCAATAGGGTGAAACACCACACAGACAAATCATAACATCAGTACATATATTTTATGACCACAAGGGTGGCCCTCACTGGACAGATGGTATAAGACCAGGAGGATGACTCCAGCATAATGCATGGCTGGAGTACCCCTCAGCTACAGGTCTCAGCAGAGGCTAAATAGCCCAAGTAGCCACACCCACACACTGGAAAGGGAATTAACCCCTCCAATACCAGACAGGGTAGTGAAGCCACTTAAAGGGGAAGTGCACACACACATAAACCCCGTGCACACCATACAGGGAAAGTGCACACATATAACACAAGTTGCCATAGGCAACCGCATGCATAGACAGTGAGCAGCCCAGCAACAAGCTCAGGCTGCTACACTGCCAACAACACCATGTTGCCAGCGGCAACCACACGTGAGACAATATACAAACTGCCCTCACCTGCGGTAGACAACAAACCTAACCACTGGCAACTGCATGCGGCTCAAAGAGTCACGACCATAGGCCGTGACACTGGCTTGACCTCAGGGGTGCTGGCTGGTTTGGCCTCAGGGGTGCCGCTTGGCCTTAGGGGTGCTGACAAGCTTGGCCTCAGGGGTGCTGGCTAGCTTTGCCTCAGGGGTGCTGACAGGCTTGGCCTCAGGGGTGCTTGCTGGCTTGGCCACAGGGGTGCTGGCAGGCTTGGCCTCAGGGCTGCTGGCAGGCTTGGCCTCAGGGCTGCTGGCAGGCTTGGCCTCAGGGGTCCTGGCAGACTTAGCCTCAGGGGTGCTGGCAGGCTTGGCCGGGTAGAAGGAGTGTGGGAGACTGTGACGCCTTTTTTCTCCAAGCTGCTCTGGAAAAAAAATATTTTTCATTACACCTCAGGTCAGACCACCAATCAGACCCCCGATGTTAATCAGACCTCAGCTAACAGCCCCAATAAGATCCCCAAAGTTAATAAGACCCCAATAAGACCTCAGATCACACCTCAGCTCAGAACCCAATATGAATGACCCGCAATCAGACCTCAGTAAGAGCCCCATGCGCCATAGCAGCCCCCAGTAGCCTCATAGCAGCCCCTAGTAGCCTTAAAGCAGCCCCCAGTAGCCTCATAGCAGCCCCCAGTAGCCTCTCCATCAGACCCCAGTGCCTCTCACCAGCCCCCAGTGCCTCTCCATTAGCCCCCAGTGCCTCTCCATCAGCTCCCAGTGCCTCTCACCACCGGCCCCCCAGTGCCTCTCCATCAGCCCTCAGGCCCCCCAGTCAGTGTCTCTCCATCAGTCCCCAGTCAGTGCATTGGTGGGCAGTGCCCTTCCTGGTTTTAAAATCATTAGTGGGCAGTGCGCCCCCCCCCCCGGTATTAAAATCATTGGTGGGCAGTGCACCCTCCCACTCCCCGGTATTAAAATAATTGGTTGGCAGTGCACCCTCCCCGGTATTAAAATCATTGGTGGGCAGTGCGGCAGTTCCGATCGGAGTCCCAGCAGTGTAATTCTGGGGCTCCAATCAGTTACCATGGCAGCCAGGACGCTACTGAAGTCCTGTCTGGCTGCCATGGTCAGTTAGTCAGCAGCATACTTACATGCGCTGTGGCCGCCCGATGCTCCTTCTTCTTTTAACTCACAGGTCTGTGCGGCGCATTGCTTATGCTTATAGCAATGCGCCACACAGACCTGTCAGTTACAAGAAGAAGGAGCAACCGGGCGGCCACAGAGCATGTAAGTATAATGCTGCAGAGTAACTAGCCATGGCAGACAGGACTTCAGTAGCGTCCTGGCTGCCATGGTAACCGATCGGAGCCCCAGCATTACACTGCTGGGACTCCGATCAGAACTGCCGCTGCCACAAATGATTTGGGGGGGGGGGGGGGCGCACTGCCCACCAATGATTTTAATACTGGGAAGGGCGGGGGGAGGGCGCACTGCCCACCAATGATTTTAATACTAGGAAGGGGAGGGCGCACTGCCCACCAATGATTTTAATACCGGGGAGGGGGGGCGCACTGCCCATCAATGATGCAGCGTCCCCATCACCATGGGAACGCCTCCTATGTAGATTATCCGATCCGAAAACTCTGATCTAATGGTATATTTTAACTTCAAGCGTTACCTACAGAGGACCAGGAAGCGGTGAGTACAAAACCTTCACCGCTTCCTGGTACTTTTGCCCAGCGTTAAAGATGGGCGGCCCTGAAAGGGAACCGCGTTCCTGCTATGAAAAAAGTGCAGGAACACCGTTCCCACACGTTCCCGCAGGACTCTAGCTCTGAGCCCACGTTATGGATCACAGAGGCTACGCTCCCCACAGCCTACAATGGAGAGGCAGCTGGCAATGGAAAGGCGGCTATTCCAGGTTATGGGGAGTACCTCCTCCATGATCCAGTGAACATGGGGCATGGCTCGTCCATGCCATAGGTGGGATCCCGCACCATAAATGTATATGATGGAAACCCCTTTAAGCTCTATTCCATCATTTTACTGGGATTCTTATAGTAATAGCACTACAAAATGTATGACTAGAGTACAATGGAGGGAAAGCAGGCTGACAATCAATGTGACCACTTTTATAGCACCCAGCAAGGTTGTCACCCCAGGTTTTCATGCACTGATGCAACCCACCCCATCTGGTACTGCTGAATAACTAAATGAGTTTACATTTAGAAGCCTTGGAAAGATGAGTATCATCTACTGTAGGAACAGCAATGGCCGCCAAATTAAACAGCAGAGCAGATTTATATCTAATGACAGGTCACCACATCTTCAGTCCAGTCCTGTCTTGGGGTGGGAGTTGGGTGACAGAAGCCCCTGCCTTTCTCCAATCAGATGAGAATATAAAGATATCAGTGTTGTCATGTAATGTTCCCTTACAAGAAGTAAAGCGTCACCTCACAGATTTGGGGTAAGCCCCTAAGTCTCTGCCTTAATTTACTAACAGGAGCAGAGATCTTGAAAATGGTGAGGAACTTCACTACAAAGCATATTTGAAAGCTACATATGGTATCATTAAATTGTTAGGGGTACTACAACCCCCAGCTTGCCCAGCATATATGTACATAAACATTACATAGAGGCAGTAATGGATCATATAAGCACTGTGGTTGTACCTGTAAAGCAGATCTTGACCAGGTCCTGCGGGTGTAGTAACACGGTACAGATGAAGTCCCTGCTGAGGCCGGCCATCAGGTTCTCGTACTGGCCATTTCTGAAGAGCTGTCTCACTATTGTGACCGGGGAGGAGGTGGGCAGTGCTGGCTCAACAGCTGGTCCGGATAAGGTGGCCATGTGGATGTTCTGATGTTGGCACTGTACACATATTACATCTAGGGCCCGAGTGGGCTTGAAATGCAGCCCTGGCACACAGATACCACAGTGCAACACAACATTCTTGCCCATTGGTGCCGGACAAACACCACATTACAGTATAGAATATTTCCCCAGAAGTGCCAAACATCACAGTGCAGCAACATTGTACTCCCTCCAGACCCTCCCCTACTTCCCAAAGCTTCTTCCCCCTCCCCTACTGGGGGAAATGATGAGATGGGGGAACTGATGGAAATGGGGAAAACTAATGGCATGGAGGGAATTGATGGAACTGGGGGGAACTGATGGCACTGGTGGGAACTGATGGCACTGGGGTCAGATGGCATGGGGGGAATTGATAGCACTGGGGACAGATGGCATGGGGAGGCTGATGTCAATGGGGATGGATGTTATGGAGGGGCTGATGGCACAGGGGACGGATGGCACGGTGGGGCTGATGGCATGGGGGGACTGATAACATAGGGGGGCTGATGGCACTAGGAACTGGGGGGACTGATAACATAGGGGAGACTGATGGCATGGTGGACTGATGAGAATATTTTATTATGAAACAAATCGATAGCTGCAGCGCTACCCCCTTTCAACCCCTCCACCACTGGCCGAAGCATTTCCCACCCCTCCTCCATTGGCCGAAGCATTTCCCCCTTCCCACCCCTCCCCCATTGGCCGAAGCATTTCCCACCCCTCCTCCATTGGCCGAAGCATTTCCCCCTTCCCACCCCTCCCCCATTGACCGAAGCATTTCCCCCTTCCCACCCCTCCCCCATTGGCCGAAGCATTTCCCCCTTCCCACCCCTCCCCCATTGGCCGAAGCATTTCCCCCTTCCCACCCCTCCCCCATTGGCCGAAGCATTTCCCCCTTCCCACCCCTCCCCCATTGGCCGAAGCATTTCCCCCTTCCCACCCCACCCCCATTGGCCGAAGCATTTCCCCCTTCCCACCCCTCCCCCATTGGCCGAAGCATTTCCCCCTTCCCACCCCTCCCCCATTGGCCGAAGCATTTCCCCCTTCCCACCCCTCCCCCATTGGCCGAAGCATTTCCCCCTTCCCACCCCTCCCCCATTGGCCGAAGCATTTCCCCTTTCCCACCCCTGCCCCATTGGCCGAAGCATTTTCCCCTTCCCACCCCTGCCCCATTGGCCGAAGCATTTCCCCCTTCCCACCCCTCCCCCATTGGCCGAAGCATTTCCCCCTTCCCACCCCTCCCCCATTGGCCGAAGCATTTCCCCCTTCCCACCCCTGCCCCATTGGCCGAAGCATTTCCCCCTTCCCACCCCTGCCCCATTGGCCGAAGCATTTCCCCCTTCCCACCCCTGCCCCATTGGCCGAAGCATTTCCCCCTTCCCACCCCTGCCCCATTGGCCGAAGCATTTCCCCCTTCCCACCCCTGCCCCATTGGCCGAAGCATTTCCCCCTTCCCACCCCTCTTATTGGCCGAAGCATTTCCCCCTTTCCACCCCTCCCCCATTGGCCGAAGCATTTCCCCTTCCCACCCCTCCCCCATTGGCCGAAGCATTTTCCCCTTCCCACCCCTCCCCCATTGGCTGAAGCATTTCCCCTTCCCACCCCTCCCCCATTGGCCGAAGCATTTTCCCCTTCCCACCCCTCCCCCATTGGCCATTTCCCTGTTCCTACTGGCATCTGACTTTTTACCTTACCACTCCTCCCCTACTGACATCAGAATTTACCCCCTTCTCACTGACATCAGAACTGTCCCCCTCACACCCCTCCCACACTGACAGCAGCACTGTCCTTCTTCCCACTTCTCCACCGCTGACA
This sequence comes from Bufo bufo, assembly GCF_905171765.1. Classification (NCBI taxonomy): domain Eukaryota; kingdom Metazoa; phylum Chordata; class Amphibia; order Anura; family Bufonidae; genus Bufo; species Bufo bufo. Next base: position 75,567 of record NW_024399965.1, on the reverse strand, counting down.
GCAACACTTTCCTCCTTCCCACCCCTTTCCCGCTAACAGAGGCATTCCCTACATCTTACCTCTCCCCCACTAACAGTCTTCTCCAAAGTACCCCTCCCCACTGTCAGCAGGACTCTCCCCATTTCCCCCCTTCCTAAACTAGCAGAAGCAGAGATGATGGAGGTGAAAGGGAGATTTTCAGGTCCTTCAGTTCTTGACGCCTTGGAAACTGCAATGGTTTATGGCAGGCGGCCCCCTGACTGACCAGCCCACTGGGAATCTGTCACGTTGGGGAAATTACAAGTCCAAGCTGGGTTACTGGCCTAAGTCTCTGCCTGCCAGCAAAACCGGTGCTGCCATTACCCATGTGAACTATGGTCAGGAAGCAAACATATTCCGAGTAAACCAGAGTAAATATGCATGCAGTATGCAGACCATTCAATTCCAGTCCAGGGATAGAAGAGCCCACCATAGTTCTGTCCATTATGGTTAAGGTGTGCAGAAATCCCAGTATATGAGGCACTGAAAGGGATCCACCCAGAGGTGAGGCCGGGAGAGAGGCAGACTGTCCTGCAGTCATTTACAGTAAGGTACCAAATCGACAGGCAGAAGAGTAGTCAAAAACAGTCCGGGTCAGGGCAGGCAGCAAGCAATCATAGTCTAAAAAACAGGCCGAGGTCGGGGCAGGCGGCAAGCAATCGTAGTCCAAAAACAGGCCGAGGTCGGGGCAGGCAGCAAACAATCATAGTCTAAAAAAACAGGCCGAGGTCGGGGCAGGCAGCAAACAATCACAGTCCAAAAACAGTCCGGGGTCAGGGCAGGCGGCAGTAAAAACACAGTCCATTAGTCAAGCCAAGGTCAAAACCGAAAAGTCAATCCGAAAAGCAGCTGTGCGCTAAGATGGTACTCACGCTCTGCAGGGGATTCCACCACTACATTTTTTTGCGGCAGAAGGAGATTTTCCCGTGGTATTCCCGGCCGTGGAATTTGACATCACGGGTAAAGGTGTACCTGAGATATTCTCCCTCATGCGTCACATAGGAGTCCCGCACGTCCACCAATGGTCTGGTCAGCATGGCTATCATGTTCTTCCGAGACGCATAACTGACAGGGAGCCATTGTGGGAAGTTATTCAGCTGTCTCGCAGTGACCTTAATACGCGGTGGTAAGGCGTCAGGCATAATGCGGACTCTAGATGTTCCTGCTGCTCCTCTCGGGGATGGTGTTCTCCCGGCAGATGGTCTACTGGGCAATGAGGGATAGGTCTGCTCCTCACCTGGTGTTATGGTGGGCTGTGGTACCCGATGTTCCTCTGTCTCTACTTCTGCCGCACAGGTGTTATCGGCAGGTGGTGGTGCCGGAGGTAGTGGGGGTCCTCCCTGCAGTCGAAGGTATCGGCCAGGTTCCTCCTGTCTAGGTATTTCAAACAGTGTTTTAAAATCTGGCACGATACCTTCTAATCCAGCTGTAAGATGGTTGTAGCCAGGTCTTCTTGGCTTCCGGCTGTACGGGGGCCTCCGGGAAGGATGGAGATGTCTCCGGGGCTGGAGTTTTCCTCCAGCCCCCGTAGCAGCCATTTGGCTGCCTCTCCCACAACACACCTAGAAAAAGTGTGAGGGGTGGGGGGGGCAGACAAAAAAAAAAAAAAAACGCAAAAAAATATAAATAAAGGGCAATAAGCAAATCGCTCGCTCTGCACAAGTCTCAACAGCTCCTCTCTCCACGAACCTCAACTCACTCTGACCGTTAGGACAGTTGGAGGTCTCCAGGGCAACGCGTCTGTGATGTCATGCTCGGCAACGGGAGCTAATGCAGGGAAACGGTGGTGTTGCCCATGGCAACCAAACCCATCCTAGCTGTGTAGGCTAGAAAATAGTAATCTGTATGGATTGTTATGGAGCATAGTGTAGATTTTCAGAAACAGTGAACCTAATGTAGGAGGGCATGCTGGGATCTGTAGTGCATATGAACTGTGCTGATGACAGTTGTAATGTAAAATAACGGTGATTTTCTTCCAGTGAGGGGGATGGGAGAGAAGGGCTGGTCTTGTCCTTCATATGGCCACAGAACCAGCACTACTTCCAGCTGTGACTCGGGCGCTGTCAGTGAGGAGGAGGCAGAGTACTGCTCCTCCATGCTGTCCCCTCCTCCTCCTCTGAGATCCGCAGGACTGGCACACCATTTGCCAGTACTGCCTCTTGTTTTCTATTGGCTGCAGCCTCCTATGACACGTGCTGCCAGCCAATGACAGGGATCCTGGACTAGATGTTGGGCACACCCCCCTGTGTATTAGTCACAGGGGCAGGCCCCGCCCACCAGCACGGAGCTTTTCTGGAGCAGGCTGGCTGCTTGTGAATACAGCCCGAGCTCTGCAGTCTGCACTGACAGCGAAGGAGGGCAGAGGGACCTGGTGTCTGACTGTTCTCTGCCCCCTGGAGCTGCTGCTGGGACAGGGGGGAATGGCCCCTTCTTCTCCACACTGCCTGCCAGGCCTGCTGTTCCTCTGCTGCTCCAACAGGTTAAATACATACTGTAATGTAGTGGTGCATGTGACAGCAGTGGGATGGGTGGAGTAGTGACAGCAGGGGGATGTGAGGAACAGTGATACAGGTGACAGTAGCAGGATGGGAGTAGTAGTGGTACAGGTGACAGAAGAGGGATGGGAGGAGTAGTGGTACAGGTGACAGCAGAGGAATGGGAGGAGTAGAGACAGCCAGTGGCGTCTCTAGCTTTCAAATTTTGGGGGGGGGGGGGGGGGGGCACACGGGGGGCCAGGACAAAAGTAGGGGGGGCAGCTATAACAACGATACATTTACACAAGTACGCTTAGAAATGCTGCGATACTTTACCCAATACCTAAAACCGCAACAGGGAAGAAAAGTCCTGCTGTCTGTGGTTTAAAAAATTAAATAAAATCACTCAGATTTTAACATCTAGTTGCCTTTGGATGACACTTTTATAGGGAGGGGGATCTGTGGATGACACATACCGTATATAGCATCTTATGCTATATGTGTCATCCACAGATACACCCCATGACAGTGTCATCCCCATTTCCCCCTCTATAACAGTGTCTTCCACAGATCCCCCTCCCCGCCTCTCACAGGAGTGCACATTTTACATTTCTAAACTGTAATCCATATCCTGCAGTAACTTTAACTTTAAATCAGGATTAACCGCCTCCGGACCGCCTAACGCAGGATCGCGTTCCGGAGGCGGCAGCTCCAGGCAGAGTCACGCATCTATGCGTCATCTCGCGAGACGCGAGATTTCCTGTGAACGCGCGCACACAGGCGCGCGCGTTCACAGGATCGGAAGGTAAGCGAGTGGATCTACAGCCTGCCAGCGGCGATCGTTCGCTGGCCGGCTGTAGATCTGATTTTTTTAACCCCTAACAGGTATATTAGACGCTAATATACCTGCTACCTGGTCCTCTGGTGGTCCCTTTTGCTTGGATCGACCACCAGAGGACACAGGCAGCTCAGTAATAAGTTGCACCAAGCACCACACTACACTACACCCCCCCTGTCACTTATTAACCCCTAATTAACCCCTGATGACCCCATATAGACTCCCTGATCACCCCCCTGTCATTGATCACCCCCCTGTAAGGCTCCATTCAGACGTCCGTATGTTTTTTACGGATCCACGGATACATGGATCGGATCCGCAAAATACATACGGACGTCTGAATGGAGCCTTACAGGGGGGTGATCAATGACAGGGGGGTGATCACCCCATATAGACTCCCTGATTACCCCCCTGTCATTGATCACCCCCCTGTCATTGATCACCCCCCTGTAAGGCTCTATTCAGACGTCTGTATGTGTTTTGCGGATCCGATCCATGTATCCGTGGATCCGTAAAAAACATACGGACGTCTGAATGGAGCCTTACAGGGGGGTGATCAATGACAGGGGGGTGATCAGGGAGTCTATATGGGGTGATCACCCCCCTGTCATTGATCACCCCCCTGTAAGGCTCCATTCAGACGTCTGTATGTGTTTTGCGGATCCGATCCATGTATCCGTGGATCCGTAAATAACATACGGACGTCTGAATGGAGCCTTACAGGGGGGTGATCAGTGACAGGGGGGTGATCACCCCATATAGACTATCTGATCACCCCGCTGTCATTGATCACCCCCCTGTCATTGATCACCCCCCTGCAAGGCTCCATTCAGACAAATTTTTATATATATTTTTTTTCTTACAAAGTCTCATATTCCACTAACTTGTGTCAAAAAATAAAATCTCACATGAACTCACCATACCCCTCACGGAATCCAAATGCGTAAAATTTTTTAGACATTTATATTCCAGACTTCTTCTCACGCTTTAGGGCCCCTAAAATGCCAGGGCAGTATAAATACCCCACATGTGACCCCATTTTGGAAAGAAGACACCCCAAGGTATTCCGTGAGGGGCATATTGAGTCCATGAAAGATTGAAATTTTTGTCCCAAGTTAGCGGAAACGGAGACTTTGTGAGAAAAAACAAAAAAAAATCAATTTCCGCTAACTTGTGGCAAAAAAAAAAAATTCTATGAACTCGCCATGCCCCTCATTGAATACCTTGGGGTGTCTTCTTTCCAAAATGGGGTCACATGTGGGTATTTATACTGCCCTGGCATTCTAGGGGCCCAAAGCGTGAGAAGAAGTCTGGGATCCAAATGTCTAAAAATGCCCTCCTAAAAGGAATTTGGGTCCCTTTGCGCATCTAGGCTGCAAAAAAGTTTCACACATGTGGTATCGCCGTTCTCAGGAGAAGTTGGGGAATGTGTTTTGGGGTGTCATTTTACATATACCCATGCTGGGTGAGATAAATATCTTGGTCAAATGCCAACTTTGTATAAAAAAATGGGAAAAGTTGTCTTTTGCCGAGATATTTCTCTCACCCAGCATGGGTATATGTAAAAAGACACCCCAAAACACATTGCCCTACTTCTTCTGAGTACGGCGATACCAGATGTGTGACACTTTTTTGCAGCCTAGGTGGGCAAAGGTCATTTTTTACACATTTTGATTTCAAACTACTTACCACACATTAGGGCCCCTAGAATGCCAGGGCAGTATAACTACCCCACAATTGACCCCATTTTGGAAAGAAGACACCCCAAGGTATTTCGTGATGGGCATAGTGAGTTCATGTAAGTTTTTATTTTTTATCACAAGTTAGTCGAATATGAGACTTTGTAAGGAAAAAAAAAATAATAATAATCATCATTTTCCGCTAACTTGTGACAAAAATAAAAAGTTCTATGAACTCACTATGCCCATCAGCGAATACCTTAGGGCATCTACTTTCCGAAATGGGGTCATTTGTGGGGTGTTTGTACTGTCTGGCCATTGTAGAACCTCAGGAATCATGACAGGTGCTCAGAAAGTCAGAGCTGCTTCAAAAAGCGGAAATTCACATTTTTGTACCATAGTTTGTAAACGCTATAACTTTTACCCAAACCATTTTTTTTTTATCAAAGACATGTACAACAAGAAATTTTGAGAAAAATTAATATATGGATGTCGTTTTTTTAAAAAAATTTTACAACTGAAACTGAAAAATGTCATTTTTTTGCAAAAATTTCGTTAAATTTCGATTAATAGCAAAAAAATTAAAAATGTCAGCAGCAATGAAATACCACCAAATGAAAGCTCTATTAGTGAGAAGAAAAGGAGGTAAAATTCATTTGGGTGCTAAGTTGCATGACCGAGCAATAAACGATGAAAGTAGTGTAGTGCAGAAGTGTAAAAAGTGGCCTGGTCTTTCAGGGTGTTTAAAGGGATTCTGTCACCTCCCCTAACCGAAAATCCGATTTTAAAGCAGTCATGTAGCACAGCTTACCTTGAATCGGCTGTGCTCTTCTATCTTGTAATCCGTCCAGTAGTTTATGATAAAAACGACTTTTATGTTTATGTAAATTAGCCCTGAAGGTGCCCAGAGGGGCGTTTTGTTAGCTTTAGTGTGCCCAGTACCGCCCCTCTTACGGTGCCCAAAACGCCTTCCTTCCGACTGCCTAACCGCCCACAGCCTCTCATCCCTCTCCTCCCCCTCCCTCACGGCCGAACTAACTCTCGCGCAGGCGCAGTACCCACTGAGGGCTGCGCCAGTGCGATCTGCAGGAGACTGAGGGTAGGAGCTTCATCTTTGTCACTGGGCATGCGCCGAGCCCAGTGACGTCAGATGCTCGCTCTTCCCTCAGTCAGCCTGGTGAGGAAGCGCAGAGGATTGCCGATCGGCTGCTGCACCCTGCGTATAATACCTATTTTCTCCAAAAAAATAAGGATTTCTTTCCAGGAGGGAGGGTGGGGAAAGAAATCGCTGGCTGGCTTCACTCTGGCAGGCAGACAGGCTGGAGAAAACGCAGGGTGCAGCAGCCGATCGGCAATCCTCTGCGCTTCCTCACCAGGCTGACTGAGGGAAGAGCGAGCATCTGACGTCACTGGGCTCGGCGCATGCCCAGTGACAAAGATGAAGCTCCTACCCTCAGTCTCCTGCAGATCGCACTGGCGCAGCCCTCAGTGGGTACTGCGCCTGCGCGAGAGTTAGTGAGGGAGGGGGAGGAGAGGGATGAGAGGCTGTGGGCGGTTAGGCAGTCGGAAGGAAGGCGTTTTGGGCACCGTAAGAGGGGCGGTACTGGGCACACTAAAGCTAACAAAACGCCCCTCTGGGCACCTTCAGGGCTAATTTACATAAACATAAAAGTCGTTTTTATCATAAACTACTGGACGGATTACAAGATAAAAGAGCACAGCCGATTCAAGGTAAGCTGTGCTACATGAATGCTTAAAAATCGGATTTTCGGTTAGGGGAGGTGACAGAATCCCTTTAAGGGCCCTTTCACACTTGCGTTCTTTTCTTCCGGCATAGAGTTCCGTCGTCGGGGCTCTATGCCGGAAGAATCCTGATCAGTTTTATCCTAATGCATTCTGAATGGAGAGAAATCCGTTCAGGATGCATCAGGATGTCTTCAGTTCCGGAACGGAACATTTTTTGGCCGGAGAAAATACCGCAGCATGCTGCGCTTTTTGCTCCGGCCAAAAATACTGAACACTTGCCGCAAGGCCAGATCCGGAATTAATGCCCATTGAAAGGCATTAATCCGGATCCGGCCTTAAGCTAAACGTCGTTTCGGCGCATTGCCGGATCCGACGTTTAGCTTTTTCTGAATGGTTACCATGGCTGCCAAGACGCTAAAGTCCTGGCAGCCATGGTAAAGTGTAGAGGGGAGCGGGGGAGCAGTATACTTACCGTCCGTGCGGCTCCCCGGGCGCTCCAGAATGACGTCAGGGCGCCCCACACACATGGATGACGTGATCGCATGGATCATGTGATCCATGCGCATGGGGCGCTATGACGTCACTCTGGAGCGCCCCGGGAGCCACACGGACGGTAAGTATACTGCTCCCCCGCTCCCCACTACTACTATGGCAGCCAGGACTTTAATAGCGCCCTGGGTGCCATAGTAACACTGAACGCATTTTGAAGACGGATCCGTCTTCAAATGCTTTCAGTTCACTTGGGTTTTTCCGGATCCGGCGTGTAATTCCGGCAAATGGAGTAAATGCCGGATCCGGACAACGCAAGTGTGAAAGAGCCCTAAGCTAGGGGGGCTGAGGTGGGTAAAGGATAACTGTCACATTTAGACCCTAATTTAAATTTTCATATATGTAGTTACTAATAACATGATATTCCAGAGTCAGTTACTATTAGACTGACTTACCCCGTATTTAACCACTTAAGGACCACAGGTTTATGCCCCCCTAGTGACCAGGCCCTTTTTTACAAATCGGCACTTCACAACTTTAACGGTTTATTGCTCGGTCATGCAACTTGGCACCCAAATGAATTTTACCTCCTTTTCTTCTCACAAATACAGCTTTCTTTTGGTGGTATTTGATTGCTGCTGAGATTTTTTGTTTTTCTGATATTAATCAAAATAGACCGCAATTTAAAAAAAAAAAAGTGTATTTTTAACTTTTTCTGGTAAAATTTTTCAAATATAATTACATTTCTATACAAGTTTGTGTCAGAACTTATTGTGCTACATGTCTTTGATAAAAAAAAAATCCAATAAGTGTATATTTATTGGTTTGCGCAAAAGTTATAGCGTTTACAAACTATGGTACAAAAATGTGAATTTCCGCATTTTGAAGCAGCTCTGACTTTCTGAGCACCTGTCATGTTTCTTGAGGTGCTAGAATGCCAGGATAGTATAAATACCCCCCTAAATGACCCCATTTTAGAAAGAAGACACCCCAAAGTATTCGCGGAGGGGCATGGTGAGTTTATGTATGATTTTTTTTTTTTTCACAAGTTAGCGGAAAATGACACTTTCTGAGGAAAAAATAAATAAAATAAAGTTTCCATTTCTGCTAACTTCTGGCAAAGAAAATAATAATCTCCCACGGACTCACTATGCCCCTCAGTGAATACCTTGGGGTGTCTACTTTCCGAAATGGGGTCATTTGTGGGGTGTGTTTACTGTTCTGGCATTTTGGGCGGGGCTTAATTGTGAGCAACACTGTAAAGCCTAACCCTGCTTTCACACCTGAGCGTTTCTCAAACGCGCGTAAAACGCGCGTTTTTGTCACGCGTTTTTATGCACGTTTTTTGCAATAGTAAACGCGCGTTTGACGCGCGTTTGTGTGATTGACTGCAGTGTCCTATGGCTACAAACGCGCGTCAAAACGCCCCAAAGAAGCTCAAGAACTTGATTATGCGTCGGGCGTTTTACAGCGCGTTCGAACGCGCTGTAAAACGCCCAGGTGAGAACCATTCCCATAGGAAAGCATTGGTTTTCATGTGTTGAGCGTTTTACAGCGCGTTTGAACGCGCTGTAAAACGCTCAGGTGTGAACTTAGGGTAAAGGTACTCGTTGGACTTTCGGCCCCTTTACGCACATAGGCTGCAAAAAAGTGTCACACATGTGGTATCGCCGTACTCAGAAGAAGTAGGGAAATGTGTTTTGGCGTGTATTTTTACATATACCCATGCTGGGTGAGAGAAATATCTCTGTAAATTGACAACTTTGTATAAATTTTTTTTTAAAGTTGTCATTTACAGAGATATTTCTCACAAACATTACGGGTATATGTAAAAATACACCCCAAAACACATTGCCCTACTTCTTCTGAGTACGGCGATACCACATGTGTGACACTTTTTTGCAGCCTAGGTGCGCAAAGGAGCCCAAATTCCAATGAGTACCTTTAGGATTGCACAGGGCATTTTTACGCATTTGAATTCCAAACTACTTCTCACGCTTTAGGTCCCCTAAAATGCCCCACAAGTGACCCCATTTTGGAAAGAAGACACCCCAAGGTATTCCGCGAGGGGCATGGCGAGTTCATAGAAGTTTTTTTTTTTTGCACAAGTTAGCGGAAAATGTTTTTTTTTCTTACAAAGTCTCATATTCCACTAACTTGTGATAAAAAATAAAATTTTACATGAACTCGCCATGCCCCTCACGGAATACCTTGGGGTGTCTTCTTTCCAAAATGGGGTCACTTGTGGGGTATTTATACTGCCCTGGCATTTTAGGGGACCTAAAGCGTGAGAAGAAGTCTGGAATCCAAATGGTACTCATTAGAATTTGGGCCCCTTTGCGCACCTAGGCTGCAAAAAAGTGTCACACATGTGGTATCGCCGTACTCAGGAGAAGTAGGGCAATGTGTTTTGGGGTGTATTTTTACATATACCCATACTGTGTGTGAGAAATATCTCTGTAAATGACAACTTTTTCCATTTTTTTATACAAAGTTGTCAATTTACAGAGCTATTTCTCTCACACAGTATGGGTATATGTAAAAATACACCCCAAAACACATTTCCCTACTTCTTCTAAGTACGGCGATACCACATGTGTGACACTTTTTTGCAGCCAAGATGCGCAAAGGGGCCCAAATTCCAATGAGTACCTTTAGGATTTCACAGGGCATTTTTACGCATTTGGATTCCGTGAGGGCTATGGTGAGTTCATGTAAGATTTTATTTTTTGTCACAAGTTAGTGGAATATGAGACTTTGTAAGAAAAAACAAACAAAAAATAAATAAAAAATTTCCGCTAACTTGTGGCAAAAAAATAAATCTTCTATGAACTCGCCATGCCCCTCGAAAGTGATCTTTATAGCGCCGCAGCGATTTTACGGTGTTTTTGCAGTGATCAGAAAAATAATTCTGTCACTGCGATGGGGCGGACTGAACGCAAGTGTGCGCACAAGATCAGGCCTGATCGGGCGAACACTGCGTTTTTTGTAGAGCCTAAGGTGACCCTAATGTACTGATATAGATCTGATTGCGATCAGTCTTGATCACTTACAGAAACTATATAGTACTAGTGCTGATTAGCGACAGCGATGACGCTAATCAGTGACTAATCAGTGACTGCAGTGCGGTGGGCTGGACGCTAACTACCTAACAAGTAGCTAACTAACTGGCGGTGATAAGGGACCCTTAGGCCCCATTCACACGTCCGCAATTCTGTTCCGCATTTTGCGGAACGGAATTGCGGACCCATTCATTTTTATGGGGACAGACTTTGTCCCGCTCGGATCCGGAATTGCGGATCTGCACTTCCGGGTCCGCACTTCCGTTCCGCAAAAATATAGAACATGTCCTATTCTTGTCCGCAATTGCGGACAAGAAAAGGCATTTTCTATATAGTTCTGGCAATGTGCGGATCCACAAAATGCGGAAAGCACATTGCGGGTGTCCGTGTTTTGCGGATCCGCGGATCCGGGGATTCGCAAAACACATACGGACGTCTGAATGGAGCCTTACAGGGGGGTGATCAATGACAGGGGGGTGATCAGGGAGTCTATATGGGGTGATCAGGTGTTAATAAGGGGTTAATAAGTGACAGGGGGTGTGTAGTGTAGTGTGGTGCTTGGTGCTACGTGCTACTTACAGAGCTGCCTGTGTCCTCTGGTGGTCGATCCAAGCAAAAGGGACCACCAGAGGACCAGGTAGCAGGTATATCAGACGCTGTTAACAAAACAGCGTCTAATATACCTTTCTGATTTTTTTAACATCTACAGCCTGCCAGCGAATGATCAGCGCTGGCAGGCTGTAGTATAACTTCCGAGCAGCCCGCCGCTGTGAACGGGCGCGCATGCGCGCGTTCACGCGAAATCTCGGGACTCACGAGATGACGCCAATAGGCGTCATTGAGACCTGAGAGCGCCGCCGCACTGCCCCCTTTCGGCGTTAGTGTGACGGCAGGAGGTTAATAAGATTCAGTCCTTAGCAACCAGTCTGCATAAAACTGCAATTTCACTATTCAGTTAAGATGGCCGCCACTGCCCTCACCCTGAGGCTAATTCTGCCTGCCCTCACTAGCCAGTAACAATAGCCCCCCAAAAGTGTCAGTAACCAAAGCCCTCCCCCTAAAGGGTTAATCTCCTGCAGCACAAAGGGGTCCTCTTACCACATGTTGCTTTCCCTGTTGTGCGCTGGTTCAACTCTGCATTCTCCAGCTCTGCTGAGTGAGGGAGCATCTGCCAAGCGCAGGCACAGGGAGAAGTGCACACAGCCCAGGCACTGTTATCAGCTGCTGGGGAGGACCTGGCTTTAATCATTTACTTACAGTCCCTGGCTGTCAGTAATTTGCTACGTCCTTCAACAGATAGACGGAACATGCCTAGCAACCCTATTTTAAGCACAGGTAAAAGTAGGCAGTACAGGGAACAAAAATGTGGAATTAAGGAGTAATTGAATACACAGTGAAAAGTTTAAATAGGGCCACCAAGGTGATATTAATCACCACAATCCAATACTCCCAAAAAAATAAATATGACAGTTATACTTTAACCACCTCCGGACCGCTGTACGCAGATTCGCGTTCCGGAGGTGGCAGCCCTGCGCTCAGCGACGCATATACGCGTCATCTCGCGTGAGCCGGGATTTCCTGTGAACGCGCGCACACAGGCGCGCGCGCTCACAGGAACGGAAGGTAAGAGAGTTGATCTCCAGCCTGCCAGCGGCGATCGTTCGCTGGCAGGCTGGAGATGTGTTTTTTTTAACCCCTAACAGGTATATTAGACGCTGTTTTGATAACAGCGTCTAATATACCTGCTACCCGGTCCTCTGGTGGTCCCCTTTGTTTAGATCGACCACCAGAGGACACAGGTAGCTCAGTAAAGTAGCACCAAGCACCACTACACTACACTACACCCCCCCCCCGTCACTTATTAACCCCTTATTAGCCCCTGATCACCCCATATAGACTCCCTGATCACCCCCCTGTCATTGATTACCCCCCTGTCATTGATCAACCCCCTGTAAAGCTCCATTCAGACGTCCGCATGATTTTTACGGATCCACTGATAGATGGATCGGATCCGCAAAACGCATCCGGACGTCTGAATGAAGCCTTACAGGGGCATGATCAATGACTGTGATGATCAATGACTGTGGTGATCACCCCATATAGACTCCCTGATCACCCCCCTGTCATTGATTACCCCCCTGTCATTGATCACCCCCCTGTAAAGCTCCATTCAGACGTCCGCATGATTTTTACGGATCCACTGATAGATGGATCGGATCCGCAAAACGCATCCGGACATCTGAATGAAGCCTTACAGGGGCATGATCAATGACTGTGGTGATCACCCCATATAGACTCCCTGATCACCCCCTGTAAAGCTCCATTCAGATGTCCGCATGATTTTTACGGATCCACTGATAGATGGATCGGATCCGCAAAACGCATCCGGACGTCTGAATGAAGCCTTACAGGGGCATGATCAATGACTGTGATGATCAATGACTGTGGTGATCACCCCATATAGACTCCCTGATCACCCCCCTGTCATTGATTACCCCCCTGTCATTGATCACCCCCCTGTAAAGCTCCATTCAGACGTCCGCATGATTTTTACGGATCCACTGATAGATGGATCGGATCCGCAAAACGCATCCGGACGTCTGAATGAAGCCTTACAGGGGCATGATCAATGACTGTGGTGATCACCCCATATAGACTCCCTGATCACCCCCCTGTCATTGATTACCCCCCTGTCATTGATCACCCCCCTGTAAAGCTCCATTCAGACGTCCGCATGATTTTTACGGATCCACTGATAGATGGATCGGATCCGCAAAACGCATCCGGACGTCTGAATGAAGCCTTACAGGGGCATGATCAATGACTGTGGTGATCACCCCATATAGACTCCCTGATCACCCCCCTGTCATTGATCACCCCCCTGTCATTGATCACCCCCCTGTCATTGATCACCACCCCTGTCATTGATCACCCCCCCCTGTCATTGATCACCCCCCCTGTCATTGATCACCCCCCCCTGTCATTGATCACCCCCCTGTCATTGATCCCCCCCCTGTCATTGATCACCCCCCCTGTCATTGATCACCCCCCCTGTCATTGATCACCCCCCTGTCATTGATCACCCCTCTGTAAGGCTCCATTCAGACATTTTTTTGGCCCAAGTTAGCGGAATTTTTTTTTTTTTTCTTACAAAGTCTCATATTCCACTAACTTGTGACAAAAAATAAAATCTCACGGAATCCAAATGCGTAAAATTTTTTAGACATTTATATTCCAGACTTCTTCTCACGCTTTAGGGCCCCTAGAATGCCAGGGCAGTATAAATACCCCACATGTGACCCCATTTCGGAAAGAAGACACCCCCAGGTATTCCGTGAGGGGCATATTGAGTCCATGAAAGATTGAAATTTTTGTCCCAAGTTAGCGGAACGGGAGACTTTGTGAGAAAAAAATAAAAAATATCAATTTCCGCTAACTTGTGCCAAAAAAAAAAAATTTCTATGAACTCGCCATGCCCCTCATTGAATACCTTGGGGTGTCTTCTTTCCAAAATGGGGTCACATGTGGGGTATTTATACTGCCCTGGCATTCTAGGGGCCCCAAAGCGTGAGAAGAAGTCTGGTATCCAAATGTCTAAAAATGCCCTCCTAAAAGGAATTTGGGCCCCTTTGCGCATCTAGGCTGCAAAAAAGTGTCACACATCTGGTATCTCCGTATTCAGTAGAAGTTGGGGAATGTGTTTTGGGGTGTCATTTTACATATACCCATGCTGGGTGAGAGAAATATCTTGGTCAAATGCCAACTTTGTATAAAAAAATGGGAAAAGTTGTCTTTTGCCAAGATATTTCTCTCACCCAGCATGGGTATATGTAAAATGACACCCCAAAACACATTCCCCAACGTCTCCTGAGTACGGAGATACCAGATGTGTGACACTTTTTTGCAGCCTAGGTGGGCAAAGGGGCCCATATTCCAAAGAGCACCTTTCGGATTTCACAGGTCATTTACATACTTACCACACATTAGGGCCCCTGGAAAATGCCAGGGCAGTATAACTACCCCACAAGTGACCCCATTTTGGAAAGAAGACACCCCAAGGTATTCCGTGAGGGGCATGGCGAGTTCCTAGAATTTTTTTTTTTTTTGTCACAAGTTAGTGGAAAATGATGATTTTTTTTTTTTTTTTTTTTCATACAAAGTCTCATATTCCACTAACTTGTGACAAAAAATAAAAACTTCCATGAACTCACTATGCCCATCAGCGAATGCCTTGGGGTCTCTTCTTTCCAAAATGGGGTCACTTGTGGGGTAGGTATAATGCCCTGGTATTTTAGGGGCCCAAATGTGTGGTAAGGAGTTTGAAATCAAATTCTGTAAAAAATGACGAGTGAAATCCGAAAGGTGCTCTTTGGAATATGGGCCCCTTTGCCCACCTAGGCTGCAAAAAAGTGTCACACATCTGGTATCTCCGTACTCAGGAGAAGGTGGGGAATGTGTTTTGGGGTGTCATTTTACATATACCCATGCTGGGTGAGATAAATATCTTGGTCAAATGCCAACTTTGTATAAAAAAATGGGAAAAGTTGTCTTTTGCCAAGATATTTCTCTCACCCAGCATGGGTATATGTAAAAAGACACCCCAAAACACATTCCCCAACGTCTCCTGAGTACGGAGATACCACATGTGTGACACTTTTTTGCAGCCTAGGTGGGCAAAGGGGCCCATATTCCAAAGAGCACCTTTCGGATTTCACTGGTCATTTACCTACTTACCACACATTAGGGCCCCTGGAAAATGCCAGGGCAGTATAACTACCCCACAAGTGACCCCATTTTGGAAAGAAGACACCCCAAGGTATTCCGTGAGGGGCATGGCGAGTTCCTAGAATTTTTTATTTTTTGTCACAAGTTAGTGGAAAATGATGATTTTTTTTTTTTTTTTCATACAAAGTCTCATATTCCACTAACTTGTGAAAAAAAATAAAAACTTCCATGAACTCACTATGCCCATCAGCGAATACCTTGGGGTCTCTTCTTTCCAAAATGGGGTCACTTGTGGGGTAGTTATACTGCCCTGGCATTCTAGGGGCCCAAATGTGTGGTAAGGAGTTTGAAATCAAATTCTGTAAAAAATGACGAGAGAAATCCGAAAGGTGCTCTTTGGAATATGGGCCCCTTTGCCCACCTAGGCTGCAAAAAAGTGTCACACATCTGGTATCTCCGTATTCAGGAGAAGTTGGGGAATGTGTTTTGGGGTGTCTTTTTACATATACCCATGCTGGGTGAGAGAAATATCTTGGCAAAAGACAACTTTTCCCATTTTTTTATACAAAGTTGGCATTTGACCAAGATATTTATCTCACCCAGCATGGGTATATGTAAAATGACACCCCAAAACACATTCCCCAACTTCTACTGAATACGGAGATACCAGATGTGTGACACTTTTTTGCAGCCTAGGTGGGCAAAGGGGCCCATATTCCAAAGAGCACCTTTCGAATTTCACTCGTCATTTTTTACAGAATTTGATTTCAAACTCCTTACCACACATTTGGGCCCCTAGAATGCCAGGGCAGTATAACTACCCCACAAGTGACCCCATTTTGGAAAGAAGAGACCCCAAGGTATTTCGTGATGGGCATAGTGAGTTCATGGAAGTTTTTATTTTTTGTCACAAGTTAGTGGAATATGAGACTTTGTAAGAAAAAAAAAAAATCATCATTTTCCGCTAACTTGTGACAAAAAATAAAAAGTTCTATGAACTCACTATGCCCATCAGCGAATACCTTAGGGTGTGTACTTTCCGAAATGGGGTCATTTGTGGGGTGTTTGTACTGTCTGGCCATTGTAGAACCTCAGGAAACATGACAGGTGCTCAGAAAGTCAGAGCTGCTTCAAAAAGCGGAAATTCACATTTTTGTACCATAGTTTGTAAACGCTATAACTTTTACCCAAACCATTTTTTTTTTTACCCAAACATTTTTTTTTTATCAAAGACATGTAGAACAATAAATTTAGAGCAAAATTTATATATGGATGTCGTTTTTTTTTGCAAAATTTTACAACTGAAAGTGAAAAATGTCATTTTTTTGCAAAAAAATCGTTAAATTTCGATTAATAACAAAAAAGTAAAAATGTCAGCAGCAATGAAATACCACCAAATGAAAGCTCTATTAGTGAGAAGAAAAGGAGGTAAAATTCATTTGGGTGGTAAGTTGCATGACCGAGCAATAAACGGTGAAAGTAGTGTAGGTCAGAAGTGTAAAAAGTGGCCTGGTCTTTCAGGGTGTTTAAGCACTGGGGGCTGAGGTGGTTAAGCGGCCGCTCATCTCTACTAGTACCTTAACCTTACACCACTCGGCTAGCTTCGGTAACAGGGCCAGGCTACAGCCTACAGGTACTGCCTGTTAGTTGTTACCGAGCGAGTGCTGATTTCTGCAGGTCAGAGCATACGGATTGCAGTTTAGAAGAAATGTAGACTCCTGTGAGCGGTCCAGACCAGTGGTGGATCCAGAGCCTGGTCTCGGGAGGGGCACTTCCAGAGTATTTTCTGTCCGCCGCCACAGAACAATGGTGCTTATAGAACAGACTACACAGTGTAGCGGTATACTGTATATTGTGTGGCACAGTGTATGCTATATGTGTATAACATAAACATATTTCACATGAAAACTTACAGTTACTTGGCTTGGCCCTTGGGGATCTCGGACACCACTTCAACACTTGGCTGGGGGGCTCGGCAGAGCTGATGTGTTTTATCCTAATGAGAAAGATTTCTTAATAAGGATTTGGAGAAGGGGCACAGGGGTCACAGAGCAGGGAGAGGCTGGTGCTGCTACTAGGGGGTCATACCATGGAGAAGTAATAAAGCCCACCATAATGCCCCCCCCCCCCCCAGTAGAAATAATTATCTTTATAATGTGACAGTGCAAAAAATACCCCCTTGTAATGCCCCCAGTTGAGCTAATGTCCCCCATAATGTGCCAGTATAAAATATCCCTATATAGTGCCCCCAGTAAATGCCCCCATAGTGCTCCTCTCCCCCCTTCCTCCTAGTGCCCCCCATAATGTACTAGTATAAAATGCCCCATATATCGTGCCCCAGTAGATGCCCTCAGTGTCCCCCATAATTTGCAAGTATAAAATACCCCTTCTTAGTGCCCCCCATAGATGACTCCATAGTACTCCTCTCCCCCCTTCCCCATAGTACCCACCATAATGTGTCCCAGTATAAAATGCTACTGTACAAAGCCCCCCATATAAAATACCCCTTCTTTGTGACCTCAGTAGATGCCCCTATAGTGCCCACCAATAATGTGCTAGTAATAAGTGCCCTCAATAGCGTGCCAGTAATATGTGCCCCCAATAACGTGCCAGTAATAAGTGCCCCCAATAACGTGCCAGTAATAAGTGCCCCCCCCATCACGTGCCAGTAACAAGAGCCCCCCCTCACGTGCCAGTAAGGTTACTTTCACACTAGCGTTCGGGGCTCCGCTTGTGAGCTCCGTTTGAAGGGACTCACAAGCGGCCCCGAACGCATCCGTACTGCCCTAATGCATTCTGAGTGGATGCGGATCCGCTCAGAATGCATCAGTCTGGCAGCGTTCAGCCTCCGTTCAGCTCAGCAAGCGGACACCTGAACGCTGCTTGCAGCGTTCGGGTGTCCGCCTGGCCGTGCGGAGGCAAACGGATCCGTCCAGACTTACAATGTAAGTCAATGGGAACGGATCCGTTTGAATTTGACACTATATGGCTAAATTTTCAAACGGATCCGTCCCCCATTGACTTTCAATGTAAAGTCTGGACGGATCCGTCTGAAGCTACTTTGAGACTTAGAATTTTTTCTACAATATAATGCAGACGGATCCGTTCTGAACGGATCCAAAGTCTGCATTATATGAGCGGATCCGTCTGGGATCCGCTCTGAACGCTAGTGTGAAAGTAGCCTAACAAGAGCCCCCCAATGTGCCAGTAATAAGAGCCCAGCCCCCCACCACGTGCCAGTAATAAGAGCCCCCCAATGTTCCAGTAACAAGAACCCCCATCATGTGCCAGTTATAAGCCCCCCATCACGTGCCAGTAATAAGCCCCCATTACGTGTCAGTAATAAGCCCCCCATCACGTGCCAGTAATAAGCCCCCCATCACGTGCCAGTAATAAGCCCCCCATTACGTGCCAGTAATAAGCCCCCCATCACGTGCCGGTAATAAGCCCCAATCACGTGCCAGTAATAAGCCCCCATCACGTGCCAGTAATAAGCCCCCATCACGTGCCAGTAATAAGCCCCCTATCATGTGCAAGTAATAAGCCCCCCATCACGTGCCGGTAATAAGCCCCAATCACGTGCCAGTAATAAGCCCCCCATCACGTGCCAGTAATAAGCCCCCCATCATGTGCAAGTAATAAGCCCCCCATCATGTGCCAGTAAAAAGCCCCCCATCATGTGCCAGTAATAAGCCCCCCATCATGTGCCAGTAATAAGCCCCCCATAATGTGCCAGTAATAAGCCCCCCATCATGTGCCAGTATTGTAATAAGCCCCCCAT
This sequence comes from Bufo bufo, assembly GCF_905171765.1. Lineage (NCBI taxonomy): Eukaryota > Metazoa > Chordata > Amphibia > Anura > Bufonidae > Bufo > Bufo bufo. The sequence continues at coordinate 56,755 of NW_024399965.1, read as the reverse complement.
CATGTGCCAGTATTGTAATAAGCCCCCCATCATGTGCCAGTAATAAGCCCCCATCATGTGCCAGTAATAAGCCCCCCATCATGTGCCAGTAATAAGCCCTCTCATCATGTGCCAGTTATAAGCCCCCCCCAATGTGCCAGTAACAAGAGCCCCCCTAATGTGCCTGTAAAACTATTGTAAAAAAAACCACTTATACTTACCTCCATGTCAGCGATGCGATGCAGGCCTCTTCCGGCCTGTGTCCCGCACTGTATGGCTCAGACGGCGCGATGACATCATCGCGCCGGCCTCTGATAGGCTGCCGGCCTAGTGCCTGCAGCCTATCAGAGGAAGGGGAAGGGACACGCCTCTCCCTCCCCTGCTCACTTGGGGGGGCATTTTAGTTGGGGGGGCACAGCGTGATGTAGGGGGGCCGTGGCCCCCTCTAGCCAACCCCTGGCGACGCCACTGTATCAGAGTGAGGGCTTAGTTCATATATAATGCTTGCATCTATTGTGTTGTTATTTAGTGTATTATTGTCTGTTTTCTGTGATTCTGTGTCCGTATATTTATTTATCATATCGTGCAGGATGTTTTTATCTTAGTTTTTTTTATGTGATTTTTGCTTAGGTTGTTAGGTGTGCAATGTTCTCCCCTCCTCTGCTTGATGTACAGAGAGGTAACTAGGAGCAGCACACTATATGTGCCGGGTCTGCTCTCCTGAACATGTTTTTTCTCTGTGATTTTTAGTCCAAAACATCACCTGTTTAACAATTTGCCAACTGTGTCATGGCGGATGGGTGATCTGTTAGGGTGCCGAGCGTTGAAATCAACTCCCCGGAGATCAGCACAATTTCTGTCTTCTCCTTGCAGCTGTCACGAACCAGCGGGTGTGAACCCACTGTGCCACGTGTCCTACCTCCTCTAAGGGCGTTGTCTAAGTGAACCCCTCGATTCTTCACAGTACCCCTGATGGTGGGGATAGACTTTCGAGGGGAACACCAGGTTGCTACCTCTTGAGGAGGATAGGCACACGAGGCAGGTGGTCCAGGTGGACCAGGAGGTACCAGTGAAAGGTACCAGAAGTACAGGCGTAGTCAGGAAGGCGGAGTCATTACCAGGAGCAACAGTGCAGGACCGAAGGATGAGGGAGAGGCGAAGTCAGACAGGCGAAAGGTCAGGGCAGGCGACACAGGTACAGGTCAGGCAATCCGGATCGGCAACAGGAGAGTCAAGGTTAGCAGGCTGGGATCAGATGGGTAGCAGAATCCAAGAACACAAATACGAGTCAGAAACACAGGACACAAGTGGTTATCAGGCGCCTTAGCAGAGCACAAGGACCTTGACGCTGAGGCATCTTGGAAGTGGGCTGAGGAACTTATATATGCACAGGAGGGCTAGGATAGGTCAGCAAGGTCACATGACCTAAGCCACAAAACCCAGGAAGTGATGCGCGCTGGCACTTGTGCAGCAGGAACAAACAGCAAGCATGCTGTGGCCAGGGCTGAGAGCAAACTGTTGAGCGGATCTAGAACAACAGCACCCACACAGACAGGGTCCAGGACTGCAGCGGTGAATGGGAAGTACTGGCCGCAGATCACCGCTGAACATGGCGCCCGAAACCGCGGCGGTAAGCAGGGGAACAGTGGCGTACAGCAGCCACTGTTAAAGCAGCCACATTTGTGTCTCTAACAAAGAGAAAATTTATAATTTTGGCAGGAATTAAGGTAAGTCACATTTAGTTTCAAGATGGTGGCTTTCAAAATGGCCAACGTGTTGGACACTGCCATTCACAGATTTCCCCCTTAGCAACATGCCACACACAGGATGGCATTCCCAACCACCATTTGCAGGTGTCTCCATACTTTTGGACCACCCTGTATATGTATACAGTAGTTGGCATTTTATGAGCATTATAAATATACACTGCCTGTCCAAAAAAAAGCCGCCACCTGGATTTAACAGAGCAAATAGTTGGATAATTACTGCATGGGCGATTATCTTTCAGCTGGCAACAAGTTATTTAACCCCAACTGGTGCAATGAGTTGCTTCTCATTTCTTAACCCCTTAAGGACTTAGGACGTACCGGTAGGCCCTATTTCCCGAGTCCTTAAGGACTTAGGACGTACCGGTACGTCCTAACTTTAAATCACGATTGTGGCGCGGCGGGGGGTTAATCGCAACAGGATGTCCGCTGAAATCATTCAGCGGGCATCCTGTCACAATGCCGAGGGGGGTCCCGTGACCCCCTGTGTCGGCGATCGTCGCAAACCGCAGGTCAATTCAGACCTGCGGTTTGCAGCTTTACCTGCAGTTTGCGGCGGCGTGTGGCGGTGCCATCGGGTCCCCATGCGGTTGTAGGGGGAACCCGATGGCATGGAAGGCAGCGCAATGTCTAAGGAAGGCATCGCGCTGCCTTCCGGTGACGAGCCTGTGAGATCCAGCCCCCTGGATCTCACAGGCCGGAAGCTGTATGAGTAATACACACAGTATTACTCATACAGCCAATGCATTCCAATACAGAAGTATTGGAATGCATTGTAAAAGGGATTAGACCCCCAAAAGTTGAAGTCCCAAAGTAGGTCAAAAAATAAAGTAAAAAAAAAGTTGAAAAAATAAGGTTTTCCCCCCCAAAAATTAAAAGTTTCAAGTAAAAATAAACAAAAACGTCATTTTCCCCAAATAAAGTTAAAAAAAATTGATAAAAAATAGGGGGGAAAAAAAAGTATACATATTAGGTATCACCGCGTCCGTATCGACCGGCTCTATAAAAATATCACATGACCTAACCCCTTAGATGAACACCGTAAAAAATAAAAACTGTGCTAAATAAACCATTTTTTGTCACCTTACATCACAAAAAGTGTAATAGCAAGCGATCAAAAAGTCATATGCACCCCAAAATAGTGCCAATAAAACCGTCATCTCATCCCGCAAAAATCATACCCTACCCAAAGTAATCGCCCAAAAACTGAAAAAATTATGGCTCTCAGACTATGGAAACACTAAAACATGATTTTTTTTGCTTCAAAAATGAAATCATTGTGTAAAACTTACATAAATAAAAACAAAAGTATACATATTAGGTATCGCAGCGTCCGTAATAACTTGCTCTATAAAAATATCACATAACCTAACCCTTCAGATGAATACCGTAAAACAAAATCACATAAATATAGTGGCAAATATGGGGGAACTGCTCAAACCCCAAACACTGTAGCGTGTTTCTCATTGTGGGAGCAGTCCCACCGCATGTGGACCGCAGCAAACGACTATCCCCAGCAAAAAATGCGTACAATGGAGGATGCCGGCGCAGTCCACATGCACCACAAAGGCATCCTACACAAAACGGAGCATTGTGCGGATGAAAATATAATTCTATAAATCACAGAAAAAATGCACCAAACGGATATGCCACTGACTATACTAGCTAGTCATACAAGCAGATATTAAAAGCTGAGACTTTTGCCAATATATTCCTGTCAGGAACACATCCGAGCCCATCATGCACCACATCACGGTCTCTCAGCATGGCAAGGGTCCTACCACTACGCTAACTATGGTGTGAGCACGGTCTGAAGGTGATGAAATCCAGCTCACAGCCAAGCTTCCACACAACCGCATAGCAGGACAACTAATGCAATGAATACCGTAAAAAAATAAAAATAAAAACCGTGTAAAAAATGCCATTTTTGTGTCACCTTACATCACAAAAAGTGTAATAGCAAAAAGTCACACGCACCCCAAAATAGTGCAAATAAAACCGTTATCTCATCCTGCAAAAATCATGCCCTACCTCGCTTGGACTGGGGGCTTCTGGACGTTATCCTGGAACCTTGCATCGCTCGTTCCTTGCTCCCCTTTTTTGCTCCCCTTTGACTTTCTGACCAACCGGCTGACTTGATCGGAGGGCTCTTGTTGCGCCTGGGATCCTGGATGCTGGATGTTGTTCTTCCGGTGTGTCCCCTGACTGCCTGTTTCCCGTTGGGGACGGGGCCCTTCTCGGACGGGTCGGTTTCGGTCTCTACGTCCTGATACTGGAGCCTGGCCGGCCGTTCCTCCTGCTCAGGATATTTGGCCTTTACGTTGGCGGTCTCTTCCTCCTTCTCCCCTGCCGCCCCTGCAGCGTCTCTGGGATCAAGTGGCGTCCTCGGTCGTCCAGGTGGGACCCTTGTGGATACTTGGATGGCCGAAGAGTTGAAAAGCTGGTGAGATTGCTCCTCCCCCCCCCCTTTCGGCTCCCCTACGCCCTCCGTTTTTCTACATTAACTGTTTTAACTACTAACAGAGTGACTAAAAAGAACTAAAGTATACTGAAGTACACTGAAATATTAACTACTAACAGAGTGACTAAAAAAATTTAAAATGTACTGAAGTACACTTAATTTATTACTATTAGGAAAGAATAAGAAGGGGGAAAGAAAGAAGGAGGGGGAAAAAAAAAAAAATATATATATATATATATATATAAATAAAAATAAAAAAGAACGGAGGGGGGAGGCGAAAAAAAAAAAGGAAGGGAAAAAAAGAAAAGAGGGGGAAGAGGGGAAAGGAAAAGAGAAAAAAAAATAAAATAATTTAAAACAGCGGGGAATGGCTGCCAAAGCTAGCAGGCGTTCGGCGGATCTCTCCAGTCAGAAAGCGGGTACCAAAATCTTTGAAGTGCAGAAAATAGACCAATTCTTGAGGTCTCCAAAGGTTAATACGAGGGGAGGTCAAAAGGATATTGGCCCCAAAAAAACTGATAACTCTGAGGAGACTGAGAGAGAGCCACAAACTCAAAAAGTCCCTGGACATCCTCAAGGGGAGGAGGGAATGGAGGGAGAAGACACTCCCAGTGTTAATCCCTCTCCGCTAAAAGAAATACTGCTGGCGGTAAAACAGAACAGGGATTTAATACAGGGTATCACAACCCAACTCGGGTCTATCCAAGTTGATGTGGGACTGATCAGAGACGATTTGGCAAAAATTTGAGATAGAGTTAGTAATGTGGAGAGCGCTATGTCTCTTATACAGAATGAATCCCAAAAAACAAACTCTGAAATCTCTTTATTAAAGATATGGGTCAATCTCTTGAAGAAAAAGGTGGTGGATCTGGAAGATAGATCACGAAGATACAATGTGAGAATTCTGGGGGTCCCAGAGGGCGCTGAAGATAAGAACCCTATCCAATTTATACAGACGCTAATCCTGGAGAATTTTGGGAGGGATTCGTTCTCTCCACTTTTCATGATAGAAAGAGCGCATCGGGTCCCAGGTGGCAAACCAATCCCCGGGAGACAACATCGGACACTCATTGTTAAAATGCTGGCTTCAAGGGACAGAGATATGTCACTAAGAAGGGCAAGGGAATGTCCACCTGTTGTATATGAGGGAGGTAGATTGGCCTTCTTCCCTGATTTCTCGAAAGATATCCAAGAAAAGAGACGCTCGTTTATGGTGGTCAAAAAGAGGCTAAGAGATAGGGATATTAAATATTCCCTTATGTTTCCATCAAAACTTCGGGTTATCTACAAGGATACAATCTTATTTTTTGATACCCCGGACAAAGCCGCGGACTGGCTGGAACGAAAAGATATGTGATCGAAGTGGTCCTAGGGTCCAAGGGGAATAATAATTGGCAGAGGGTGCCTATATCTTTAAATTCTGCTGTTATCTAGCGGGGAGGTGCCGAGTAGGGGGGGGTGTGGGAGGGATGGTCATAGGAGAGAAATCTACTACAACATGTGGTGGATTACTTGTGTGGGGGGTGGTAGTCGGGCTGTGGTGCGTCCTTCTTCCCTTCCCCCACCCCCCTCAGTTTGTTTCTTTTGTCATTCCCCTTCCCCCAGGTTTGAAGGCCGGGTTTGAAGACCTCTGGGGATATTTAGGTCATGGGAAAAGGGCTTATTCATGTATTAGTAAATTAGGTAAATCTATGTACAGAATAGACCTTGCCTTGATGAATAGAAAATATGTGAGACTCGCCAAAACAAATGAAGTACGAAACAAGGTCATTCTCGGATCATTTACCCTTATCCCTCGAACTCTGTGTGACCCAGGAGAAATATATAGAGAGACCCCCATTCAGACCAAGCCCCTATTGGCTATCACTAATAAAGAAACATGAAATAATACAAAATGAAATTGACCAATTTTGGGATAATAACTACGGCTCAGTTAAAATCCAGGTGGTATGGGACACTTTTAAGGCCTATATGAGGGGGATAATGGTCAATAATATAGCGAATCTTAGAAAGGAGTATGGAAAAAAACAGAAAAATCTAGAAGAACTAGCATCCTTAGCTACACAATCCTTCTACATAAATAAGACTGAGGAGAATAGGGAAAATATGCAAAAGTGTATACAAACATACTCTAATTTTTTGTTGGATAAGGCCCAACAAAGGCTATTCTTTAAGGGCCAAAAATATTTTACAGAGTCAGGGCGACCTGGAAAACTCTTATCGAGAGTGATTTCGAATCAAGAGTCCAAAAAATATATAGACAATGTCCGACTGGCCAACGGTAGGATGGTTAGTGGGCAGGGTCCTGTAGAGAAGGTCTTTCTGGATTATTTTTTAGATCTTTATAAAGCTGATACTAAGATTACAGATGAAATGATGGACTCTTACCTCGACAGTATTGTTTTTCCAACTATCACTCTGACCCAAAAGAAAACACTGGAGGTAGATTTCTCGATTCAGGAACTTGAGGGGGCAATTAAATTATGCTCAGGTAATTCCACCCCCGGTTCAGATGGACTCCCATATGAATTTTATAGCAAATATAAGGAGTTTATACTCCCTAGACTCTTGGGGGTCTTTGCTGAATCGGTGGAGGATGGGAAATTGCCAGACTCAATGATGGAAGCCGTAATAACATTAATCACAAAAAAAGGCAAGGACCCCGCAGATCTGGGATCGTATAGACCAGTGATGGCTAACCTTGGCACTCCAGCTGTGGTGAAACTACGATTCCCAGCATGCTCCATTTATTTCTATAGAGTTCTGAGAGCAGCCAAGCAAGGGTGGCATCTTGGGAGTTGTAGTTTTACCACAGCTGGAGTGCCAAGGTTAGCCATCACTGGTATAGACCGATCTCACTGCTTAAGGCCTCTTTCACACGACGGTATGGCTTTTTCAGTGTTTTGCGGTCCGTTTTAAACTGATCCGTTGTTCCGTTTTTTGCTTCCGTTGTGTTTCCGTTTCCGTTCCGTTTTTCCGTTCCGTTTTTCCGTATGGCATATACAGTATACAGTAATTTCATAGAAAAAATTGGGCTGGGCATAACATTTTCAATAGATGGTTCCGCAAAAAACGGAATGGATACGGAAGACATACGGATGCATTTCCGTATGCATTCCGTTTTTTTGCGGACCCATAGACTTTAATGGAGCCACGGAACGTGATTTGCGGCCAAATATAGGACATGTTCTATCTTTCAACGGAACGGAAAAACGGAAATACGGAAACGGAATGCATACGGAGTACATTCCGTTTTTTTTGCGGAACCATTGAAATGAATGGTTCCGTATACGGACCGTATACGGAACGCAAAAAACGGCCCGCAAAACGGAAAAAAAAAAAACGGTCGTGTGAAAGAGGCCTAATGCAGATGTAAAACTCCTTGCAAGGATATTGGCCACAAGGCTTTCCAGGGTTATTTCCTCCATTGTCCATACCGAACAGAACGGTTTTATTCAAAATAGGGGCACGCATCTCAATCTGCATCGGCTCTTTGCCAATATACAGGCTCCTGGGGGAACCGCTCGCTCCATCCTGTCATTGGATGCGTCGAAGGCCTTTGATAGGGTGGAGTGGTGCTTCCTCTGGAAGGTTTTGACAAGGATGGGCTTTGGGGAAAGATTTATAAACATCCTTAAATTATTGTATAGATCCCCCACTGCAAAATTGAGTCTTAACGGGATCTTGACCACTAGTTTTGAGCTAAATAGAGGTACGCGCCAGGGTTGTCCACTATCCCCATTATTATTTGATATCTACATTGAGCCCCTAGTCTTGGCTATTAGGCAGGATGAGCAGGTTAGAGGATTTGGAACACTAGGAGTGCAAGACCGTATCTCTTTATATGCGGATGACGTTCTTTTTTTTTATAGACCATACGGAAATAACTCTCCCCAGAATCATTCAATTGGTCAAATTATTTGGCGAGGTGTCCGGCCTTCTTATAAACTGGTCTAAGACCAGTTTGATGGCAATAGACCCGTTACCTCAGAAGGATGCGTTTGTAACCGAGTTGGACATCGTTGACACCTTTCAATACTTAGGCTTGACTATATCTCCTAGGGTTGAAAACTTTGTCCAACTAAACTTGATCCCACTAATATCGAAAAACTAGAGCAAAAATAGGAATCTGGTTGAGACTTCCCCTATCTAGAGCCGATCGAGTGTCATTGGTTAAAATGGTGATACTACCACAATTTCTGTATGTGCTTAGGAACACACCTACTTGGATACAAGACAAATATTTTAAACTTATGGAAAGAATAATTAATGATTTAGTGTGGGGAAGAAAACGAGTCTGGTTAAAATTGGAATATCTATATAAACCACTGGAATACGGGGGTTTAAACCTCCCCTATTTTAAAGGGTATTTTATTGCTGCCCAGCTACTGATGTGTTATGAATCAGAAAACAGTGCCCTTTTAGGGAGGTTAATAGGGAGCTATTCACATAATAATATATTCTCCCTTTTGGAATCTGGGTTACTGACTAGCCAGGAGCGGGGTTATAGAGAGACTATAAAACTACTCTCGAAAGTCTGGGCTACTACTAGAACATGGTTGAAGGTACAGGGTTCACTTACATTCACGCCTCTTTGGCACAATATACACTTACAGACGTTAGACGGTATAGCAGCTGACACATTCTGGCAAAAGAATAGGATTTTTTATATTTCACAAGTGGTGAAGGATAGAGAGATTAAGTCATATACAGAGCTATCACAAAATGTAGAAAACCTCTCTTGGTTCAGGTATTTCCAGTTGCATTCAGCATTATCTAGTCTGGATGATAAATTAATTCTGGATATAGATAGTTCATCTTTTTTAAATGACTGGATAGGGAAGACAACTTCTAGAATGAAGATTTCAAATATATATAAACTTTTACTTAAGGCACGGTTTTGTGACATACAGTCACCAGGACAAAGAGCCTGGGAGGTGGACTGTCCGAATATACAATTAGAGGGGTGGGGGAATATCTTTGCTAATTCAGGCTTACTATCCCGGAACTTCAACCATGTCCTAGTACATTTTAATATCTGCCATAGACTATATGTTACCCCCACATGGCTAAATAAATGTGGGCTACGAGATACAGTACAGACCAAAAGTTTGGACACACCTTCTCATTCAAAGAGTTTTCTTTATTTTCATGACTATGAAGGCATCAAAACTATGAATTAACACATGTGGAATTATATACATAACAAACAAGTGTGAAACAACTGAAAATATGTCATATTCTAGGTTCTTCAAAGTAGCCACCTTTTGCTTTGATTACTGCTTTGCACACTCTTGGCATTCTCTTGATGAGCTTCAAGAGGTAGTCACCTGGTCTTCCAACAGTCTTGAAGGAGTTCCCAGAGATGCTTAGCACTTGTTGGCCCTTTTGCCTTCACTCTGCGGTCCAGCTCACCCCAAACCATCTCGATTGGGTTCAGGTCCGGTGACTGTGGAGGCCAGGTCACCTGGCACAGCACCCCATCACTCTCCTTCATGGTCAAATAGCCCTTACTTTCAAAGTTTTCCCAATTTTTCGGCTGACTGACTGACCTTCATTTCTTAAAGTAATGATGGCCACTCGTTTTTCTTTACTTAGCTGCTTTTTTCTTGCTATAATACAAATTCTAACAGTCTATTCAGTAGGACTATCAGCTGTGTATCCACCTGACTTCTCCTCAACGCAACTGATGGTCCCAACCCCATTTATAAGGCAAGAAATCCCACTTATTAAACCTGACAGGGCACACCTGTGAAGTGAAAACCATTTCAGGGGACTACCTCTTGAAGCTCATCAAGAGAATGCCAAGAGTGTGCAAAGCAGTAATCAAAGCAAAAGGTGGCTACTTTGAAGAACCTAGAATATGACATATTTTCAGTTGTTTCACACTTGTTTGTTATGTATATAATTCCACATGTGTTAATTCATAGTTTTGATGCCTTCAGTGTGAATCTACAATTTTCATAGTCATGAAAATAAAGAAAACTCTTTGAATGAGAAGGTGTGTCCAAACTTTTGGTCTGTACTGTACATCCAAGTGCCCTAGATGTGATATTCTAGGCGCGGACTACCTCCATATGATCTGGACCTGCCCAGAACTTAGAAAATACTGGATTAATATCAATAACTTTCTTAACCATAGACTTAAAATACGAATCCCCTTTGAACCTCAAGTGTTCTTGCTCAATGAGCTTTCTATAATAAGTAGTCACAAGTATCAAAAGATCTTTCTAGGTAGGATACTGCTGTTGGCTAGAATTTTGGTTAGCCGGACCTGGTTCGCTCGGCATACCCCAGAATTAAACACCTGGATAAATCTAGTTAACAAGGTAAAAAACTATGAACAGATTCTGTATAGGGAGAGAAATGTGGAGGAGAAGTGGATTAGGATATGGGGTGGCTGGAAGATCTGATTGACTGTAATAATTTATAAATTGTCTCTTTTGTTGTGTGTTTTGTGTTTTTTTTCTTTTCCTCCTCTCCCCTCCCCCCTGTCTCTCCCCCTTCCTTTCGGGGGGGGGAAAGGGTGGACGCATCACAGGGTTGGGGGGAGGGCTAGAGGGTGGGGGGATAGGGATAAGGGGAGAAAAAGAGGCTATCAAATATATGGAGTGTTTACTCAATTTCTTGTTCACTGTAATTTTTTTTTTGATATACTAATAAAGAAACTAAATTAAAAAAAAGCTGAGACTTTTGCCAATATATTCCTGTCAGGAACACATCGGAGCCCATCATGCACCACGTCACGGTCTCTCAGCATGGCAAGGGTCCTACCACTACGCTAACTATGGTGTGAGCACGGTCTGAAGGTGATGTAATCCAGCTCACAGCCAGGCTTCCACACAACCGCCTAGCAGGACAGCTAGAGCAACGTGAATAAAGCAAGACTGTAAGCCACACCCATATCAGACCGTGTGATGGAGGTTACCAGGTGCAAAAGAATGTTTAAATGCCAGTTAAATGCACATTCAATACATATAAAACAAAATCACAGAAATATAGTGGCAAATATGGGGGAGCTGCTCAAACCCCAAACACTGTAGCGTGTTTCTCATTGGGGGAGCAGTCCCACCGCATGTGGACCGCAGCAAACGACCAGTCCCAGCAAAAAATGCGTACAATGGAGGATGCCGGCGCGGTCCACATGCACCACAAAGGCATCCTACACAAAACGGAGCATTGTGCGGATGAAAATATAATTATATAAATCACAGAAAAAATGCACCAAACGGATATGCCACTGACTATACTAGCTAGTCATACAAGCAAAAAGGAAAGAAGCAGCACACAAAAAACGTACGGGTGCAAAAATATCCTCCTGAGAGACCTGTGACCAAGGTCCCAAGTATGGATAATAGAGCAAAAGGAAGGCAGCACTCCAGATGATAGTGAAAAAGTGGACGGTTTATTCACTCATCAGCAACGTTTCAGCTCTCTCTATGGAGCCTTTTTCCAGCTGAGTAACATGTGCAAAATTACATATATAAATAGTGCAAGTGATTGCCAAAGTATAAATTGATACATCATACAATAAAGTGCAAATGCATAAATGTTACAACCATATTACAAGTGTAATTAGTGTATCACCATGGTTCAATATAGCAGCAATACAAATATAGTAATAAAAATTCCATACTGTGATAAATATGATGTAGAATCACCAAAATTCCATAATTGCTAATCAAATGTGGCAAGTGAACAAGAGTGTTTGACATAAAATAACAATGAAAAAGTTAAAAACCTTTGAATGAATCACATTAGGCCGAGTAGACATGGTGAGAACTGTTGGCGTCCGGAAGAGAAGACGGCGCATGCGCCGCTCCAACCACTATCGCGAGATTCACAGAGGTGGTACATAGTGTACCAACCACATCAAAGATGGCCGCTTTGGAACATTGCTTTAGGGCGCATGCGCATGTCAATGCAACCGCCCATGTAGATTTGACAGACACTTGTACAGTGCCTGAGCGCCGCAGTATATAGCAGACAGAGCTGATCCAAGCATCGGGGACCGGCGAATCAACGTCGGTCACCAATAGGATATCTGTATCAGCAGGATGATGCGGTATTCACACCGTTAACATCCCGCTGTCCAGAATGACAGCAAATCCGCTCCATGTCCCTTACAGCCACACAGTAAACGGATCCACTGTGAATTGATCAACTGAAGGGGCATAGACAAAGCTGCATCGGAGCTCATAATATTAATTTATTTATATTAAATATGGCAGCAAACTCCCGTCTGTGTAGGTGTCACCCAAGTCCCATGGAGGGCGGCTGGAGTCGCACCATCACACAGACAGGGGCCGTCCCCAAATATCAATTATACATAATACAGAATACAAAGGGGGGGAAGGATCGCCAACATAGTTCCTCCAGTCTTCGCCATACGTGAACATTCGTACTTTATATTTCAAGGTAATATCCTATAAAAAAAGGCACTGTACAAGTGTCTGTCAAATCTACATGGGCGGTTGCATTGACATGCGCATGCGCCCTAAAGCAATGTTCCAAAGCGGCCATCTTTGATGTGGTTGGTACACTATGTACCACCTCTGTGAATCTCGCGATAGTGGTTGGAGCGGCGCATGCGCCGTCTTCTCTTCCGGACGCCAACAGTTCTCACCATGTCTACTCGGCCTAATGTGATTCATTCAAAGGTTTTTAACTTTTTCATTGTTATTTTATGTCAAACACTCTTGTTCACTTGCCACATTTGATTAGCAATTATGGAATTTTGGTGATTCTACATCATATTTATCACAGTATGGAATTTTTATTACTATATTTGTATTGCTGCTATATTGAACCATGGTGATACACTAATTACACTTGTAATATGGTTGTAACATTTATGCATTTGGACTTTATTGTATGATGTATCAATTTATACTTTGGCAATCACTTGCACTATTTATATATGTCATTTTGCACATGTTACTCAGCTGGAAAAAGGCTCCATAGAGGGAGCTGAAACGTTGCTGATGTGTGAATAAACCGTCCACTTTTTCACTATCATCTGGAGTGCTGCCTTCCTTTTGCTCTATTAGTCATACAAGCAGATATTAAAAGCTGAGACTTTTGCCAATATATTCCTGTCAGGAACACATCGGAGCCCATCATGCACCACGTCACGGTCTCTCAGCATGGCAAGGGTCCTACCACTACGCTAACTATGGTGTGAACAAGGTCTGAAGGTGATGAAATCCAGCTCACAGCCAAGCTTCTACACAACCGCATAGCAGGACAACTAATGCAATGAATACCGTAAAGAAATTAAAACGGTGTAAAAAAAGCCATTTTTTGTCACCTTACATTACAAAAAGTGTAATAGCAAGCGATCAAAAAGTCACACGCACCCCAAAATAGTGCAAATAAAACCGTCATCTCATCCCGCAAAAATCATACCCTACCCTAGGTAATCGCCCAAAAACTGAAAAAAGTATGGCTCTCAGACACTAAAACATGATTTTTTTTGTTTAAAAAAAGAAATTATTGTGTAAAACTTACATAAATAAAAAAAAAGTATACATATTAGGTATCGCTGCATCCGTGATAACCTGGTTTATAAAAATATCACATGATCTAACCTGTCAGATGAATGTTGTAAATAACAAAAAAATAAAAACTGTGCCAAAACAGCTATTTCTTGTTACCTTGCCTCACAAAAAGTGTAATATAGAGCAACCAAAAATCATATGTACCCTAAACTAGTACCAACAAAACTGCCACCCTATCCCGTAGTTTCTAAAATGGGGTCACTTTTTTCAAGTTTCTACTCTAGGGGTGCATCAGGGGGGCTTCAAATGGGACATGGTGTCAAAAAAAACAGTCCAGCAAAATCTGCCTTCCAAAAACCGTATGGCATTCCTTTCCTTCTGCGCCCTGCCGTGTGCCCATACAGCGGTTTACGACCACATATGGGGTGTTTCTGTAAACTACAGAATCAGGGCCATAAATATTGAGTTTTGTTTGGCTGTTAACCCTTGCTTTGTTACTGGGAAAAATGGATTAAAATGGAAAAGTTGCCAAAAAATTGAAATTCAGAAATTTAATCTCTATTTGCCAATAACTCTTGTGGAACACCTAAAGGGTTAACAACGTTTGTAAAATCTGTTTTGAATACCTTGAGGGGTGTAGTTTCTTAGATGGGGTCACTTTTATGGAGTTTCTACTCTAGGGGTGCATCAGGGGGGCTTCAAATGGGACATGGTGTCAAAAAAAACAGTCCAGCAAAACCTGCCTTCCAAAAACCGTATGGCATTCCTTTCCTTCTGCGCCCTGCCGTGTGCCCGTACAGCGGTTTACGACCACATATGGAGTGTTTCTGTAAACTACAGAATCAGGGCCATAAATATTGAGTTTTGTTTGGCTGTTAACCCTTGCTTTGTAACTGGAATTTTTTTTTTTAAATGTATCTCTATTTTCCATTAATTCTTGTGGAACACCTAAAGGGTTAACGACGTTTGTAAAATCAGTTTTGAATACCTTGAGGGGTGTAGTTTCTAGAGAGGGGTCATTTTTGGGTGGTTTCTATTAGGTAAGCATCGCAAAGTGACTTCAGACCTGAACTGGTCCCTAAAAATTGGTTTTTTGAAAATTTCTGAAAAATTTCAAGATTTGCTTCTAAACTTCTAAGCCTTGTAACATTTCCAAAAAATAAAATATCATTCCCAAAATGATCCAAACATGAAGTAGACATATGGGGAATGTAAAGTAATAACTATTTTTGGAGGTATTTGTATTATAGAACTAAGTAGAGAAATTGAAACTTGGAAATTTGCAATTTTTTACAAATTTTTGGTAAATTGTGACGAAAAAACAATCTCAGAATGACCTGGATAAGTCAAAGCATTTTAAAGTTATCAGCACTTAAAGTGACACTGGTCAGATTTGCAAAAAATGGCCAAGTCCTTAACCGCCTCCGGACCGCCTAACGCACGGATGCGTCCTGGAGGCGGTCGATTCATTCCTCCTGGACGCATCCGTGCGTCACCTCGCGAGACGCAAGATTTCCTGTGAACGCGCGCACACAGGCGCGCGCGTTCACAGGATCGGAAGGTGAGCGAGTGGATCTACAGCCTGCCAGCGGCGATCGTTCGCTGGCAGGCTGTAGATGCGACTTTTTTAACCCCTAACAGGTATATTAGACGCTGTTTTGATAACAGCGTCTAATATACCTGCTACCTGGTCCTCTGGTGGTCCTTTTTGCTTGGATCGACCACCAGAGGACACAGGCAGCTTAGTAATAAGTAGCACCAAACACCACTACACTACACCCCCCCCCTTCACTTATTAACCCCTTATTAACCCCTGATCACCCCATATAGACTCCCTGATCACCCCCCTGTCATTGATCACCCCCCTGTAAGGCTCCATTCAGACGTCCGTATGTTTTTTACGGATCCACGGATACATGGATCGGATCCGCAAAACACATACGGACGTCTGAATGGAGCCTTACAGGGGGGTGATTAATGACAGGGGGGTGATCACCCCATATAGACTCCCTGATCACCCCCCTGTCATTGATCACCCACCTATCATTGATAACCCCCCAGTAAGGCTCCATTCAGACGTCCGCATGTTTTTTACGGATCCACGGATACATAGATCGGATCCGCAAAACACATACAGACGTCTGAATGGAGCCTTACAGGGGGGTGATCACCCCATATATACTCCCTGATCACCCCCCTGTCATTGATCACCCCCTTGTAATGCTGGCTCCATTCAGAGGTCCGTATGTGTTTTGCGGATCCACGGATCCATGGATCGGATCCGCAAAACACATACGGACGTCTGAATGGAGCCTTACAGGGGGGTGATCAATGACAGGGGGGTGATCACCCCATATAGACTCCCTGATCACCCCCCTGTCATTGATCACCCCCCTGTAAGGCTCCATTCAGACGTCCATATGTTTTTTACGGATCCACGGATACATGGATCGGATCCGCAAAACACATACAGACGTCTGAATGGAGCCTTACAGGGGGGTGATCACCCCATATAGACTCCCTGATCACCCCCCTGTCATTGATCACCCCCTTGTAAGGCTGGCTCCATTCAGAGGTCCATATGTGTTTTGCGGATCCACGGATCCATGGATCGGATCCGCAAAACACATACGGACGTCTGAATGGAGCCTTACAGGGGGATGATCAATGACAGGGGGGTGATCACCCCATATAGACTCCCTGATCACCCCCCTGTCATTGATCACCCCCCTGTCATTGATCACCCCCTGTAAGGCTCCATGCAGACGTCCGTATGTTTTTTACGGATCCACGGATACATGGATCGGATCTGCAAAACACATACAGACGTCTGAATGGAGCCTTACAGGGGGGTGATCACCCCATATAGACTCCCTGATCACCCCCCTGTCATTGATCACCCCCTTGTAAGGCTGGCTCCATTCAGAGGTCCATATGTGTTTTGCGGATCCACGGATCCATGGATCGGATCCGCAAAACACATACGGACGTCTGAATGGAGCCTTACAGGGGGGTGATCAATGACAGGGGGGTGATCACCCCATATAGACTCCCTGATCACCCCCCTGTCATTGATCACCCCCCTGTCAATGATCACCCCCCTGTAAGGCTCCATTCAGACGTCCGTATGTTTTTTACGGATCCACGGATACATGGATCGGATCCGCAAAACACATACAGACGTCTGAATGGAGCCTTACAGGGGGGTGATCAATGACAGGGGGGTGATCACCCCATATTGACTCCCTGATCACCCCCCTGTCATTGATCACCCCCCTGTAAGGCTCCATTCAGACGTCCGTATGTGTTTTGCGGATCCGTGGATCCGCAAAACACGGACACCGCGGATCCGCAAAACACATACGGATGTCTGAATGGAGCCTTACAGGGGGGTGATCACCCCATATAGACTCCTTGATCACCCCCCTGTCATTGATCACCCCATTGTAAGGCTCCATTCAGACATTTGTTTGGCCCAAGTTAGCGGAAATTATTTTTTTTTTTTTTTCTTACAAAGTCTCATATTCTACTAACTTGTGTCAAAAAATAAAATCTCACATGAACTCACCATACCTCACGGAATCCAAATGCCTAAAAATTTTTAGACATTTATATTCCAGACTTCTTCTCACGCTTTAGGGCCCCTAAAATGCTAGGGCAGTATAAATACCCCACATGTGACCCCATTTCGGAAAGAAGACACCCCAAGGTGTTCCGTGAGGGGCATATTGAGTCCATGAAAGATTGAAATTTTTGTCCCAAGTTAGCGGAAAGGGAGACTTTGTGAGAAAAAAAAAAAAAAAATCAATTTCTGCTAACTTGTGCCAAAAAAAAAAAAAATTCTATGAACTCGCCATGCCCCTCATTGAATACCTTGGGGTGTCTTCTTTCCAAAATGGGGTCATATGTGGGGTATTTATACTGCCCTGGCATTTTAGGGGCCCTAAAGCGTGAGAAGAAGTCTGGAATCCAAATGTCCTCCTAAAAGGAATGTGGGCCCCTTTGCGCATCTAGGCTGCAAAAAAGTGTCACACATGTGGTATCGCCGTACTCAGGAAAAGTTGGGGAATGTGTTTTGGGGTGCCATTTTACATATACCCATGCTGGGTGAGATAAATATCTTGGTCAAATGCCAACTTTGTATAAAAAAATGGGAAAAGTTGTCTTTTGCCGAGATATTTCTCTCACCCAGCATGGGTATATGTAAAATAACACCACAAAACACATTGCCCAACTTCTCCTGAGTACGGCGATACCAGATGTGTGACACTTTTTTGCAGCCTAGGTGGACAAAGGGGCCCACATTCCAAAGAGCACCTTTAGGATTTCACAGGGCATTTTTTACACATTTTGATTTCAAACTACTTCCCACACATTAGGGCGCCTAAAATGCCAGGGCAGTATAACTACCCCACAAGTGACCCCATTTTGGAAAGAAGACACCCCAATGTATTTCGTGATGGGCATAGTGAGTTCATGGAAGTTTTTATTTTTTGTCACATGTTAGTGGAATATGAGACTTTGTATGGAAAAAAAATTAATTTAAAAAAATCATCATTTTCCGCTAACTTGTGACAAAAAATAAAAAGTTCTATGAACTCACTATGCCCATCAGCGAATACCTTAGGGCAGTGATGGCGAACCTTTTACAGACAGAGTGCCCAAACTGCAACCCAAAACCCACTTATTTATCGCAAAGTGCCAACACGCCAATTTACCCTGAATACCACAGTCCAATATAATATATATTTTATGTACTTTATCATTTATCTATGATAGCCTGCCTACATTCTGTGTGCTGCCTGTGCTGTTCATAGCGCGCCTGCGCTGATGAATGGCAGAAAAAGTGTTAGGCATAATGGCATGCCTTAGACTTTTTTCAGGGTGTGGGTGCCCACAGAGAACCGAGCCATAGGTTCGCCACCACTGCCTTAGGGTGTCTACTTTCTGAAATGGGGTTATTTGTGGGGTTTTTCTACTGTCTGGGCATTGTAGAACCTCAGGAAACATGACAGGTGCTCAGAAAGTCAGAGCTGCTTCAAAAAGCGGAAATTCACATTTTTGTACCATAGTTTGTAAACGCTATAACTTTTACCCAAACCATTTTTTTTTTTACCCAAACATATTTTTTTTTATCAAAGACATGTAGAACAATAAATTTAGAGAAAAATTTATATATGGATGTCGTTTTTTTTGAAAAATTTTACAACTGAAAGTGAAAAATGTCATTTTTTTGCTAAAATTTCGATTAATAACAAAAAAAGTAAAAATGTCAGCAGCAATGAAATACCACCAAATGAAAGCTATATTAGTGAGAAGAAAAGGAGGTAAAATTCATTTGGGTGGTAAGTTGCATGGCCGAGCAATAAACTGTGAAAGTAGTGTAGTGCAGAAGTGTAAAAAGTGGCCTGGTCATTAAGGGTGTTTAAGCTAGGGGGGCTGAGGTGGTTAACCACCTCCGGACCGCCTAACGCAGATTCGCGTTCCGGAGGTGGCAGCGCTGCGCACAGTCACGCATATACGCGTCATCTCGCGAGACGCGAGATTTCGCTCCAAGCCGGCCCGCGCATGCGCATCGCGGGCCGGCAAAAGTTAAAGAACAAGTTAGTCACCAGCCTGCCAGCAACGATCATTGGCTGGCAGGCTGGCGATTTTTAAAAAATCCAATCACAAGCCATATAACAGATCATATTAGTAAATATGATCTGTTATATGGCTTGTCTGCTCCTGTGCTGGTCCTTTTCGTCGGTTGGATCCAGCACAGGAGCAGACTTCACAGTGAGTAGCACCAACACTACACCTTAGCCCCAGATCACCCCCCTGCACCCCAATTAACCCTTTGATCACCCCTTTGATCGCCCCTGTCAATCACCAGTGAAAGGAAAAAAAGTGATCAGTGTAAACTGTCACTTTTTTTTTTTTCACTAGTATTGGCTGTTAGGTTTTAGGGATAGTTTAGGCCCCTTGGTTAGGTAGTTAGCGTCAGTTAGCGCCCACCCCACCGCACCGCAGTCACTTTTATTCGCTGAATAGCGTATCGCTAATCAGCATTTGTACTTTTATAGTATCTGTAAGTGATCAAAACTGATCACGGTCAGATCTATAATAGTATTAGTGTCACTTTAGTTCGCCCTCCACCCAAAACGCAGTGTTTGCCCGATCAGGCCTGATCGGTCGCCCACACGTGCGTTCACCCACGCCCGCCCCACCGCAGTGACAAAAAATATATATTTTTTGATCACTGCACATTCATTTTACACGCACTGCGGCGATAAAAAAATCAGTTTTGATATTTTTTATCAACCGCAGCGGCCTCCGGTACTTCGCTAGCCTCCCCTTTGTAAGACAGGTTTGCTTTTTTTCTTGGGTAGTCTCAGGGAATACCCCTAAATTTAGTAGTCCAAAATGTCAAACAGGGGGTATTCTTCTGAAGAGGCCTACAGGATTCTGACCCAGTCGGATGAGGAGTGGGAACCCTCATCTGATGAATCTAGCGGGTCAGAATATGAACCTGTGGAAAGCAGTGGCTCTCTGACCCAAAGTTCGGACGAGGAGGTGGAGGTCCCTGGCAGCACCAGGCGTACCCGGCCCCATGTCGCTAGACCACAGGTTATGCAGGATCCGCTTCAAGAGCAGCAGAGTGGGGCTGTCGCTGCCGGATCACGTGGTGAGGCATACACCAGCAGCGCAGCCCTCCCTGGACCTAGTACCAGCACTGCCGTACAACATGGTGACGTGGCGAGCACCAGAAGGGCAGTTGAAGCTGGTACGGTGGCACGTGCACTAGTTACCCCGTCGCAGCCACCGCAAAGACAGGCCCGTAGAGCCCCTAGAATCCCTGAGGTGCTGGCAAACCCTGATTGGCAGTCACCAACTTCAGCCGCACCTGTAGTTCCCCCTTTCACCGCCCAGTCTGGAGTTCGGGTTGAGACGGCTCAAATCGGTTCGGCCCTGGGATTTTTTGAGCTGTTCTTGACTGCGGAGCTCTTGGACTTAGTCGTGGCAGAGACCAACCAGTATGCCACACAATTTATATCCGCCAACCCGGGAAGCTTTTATGCCCAGCCTTTCCGGTGGAAACCAGTCCAAGTTTCCGAAATTAAAATTTTTTTGGGCCTTCTCCTCAACATGGGCCTGACAAAAAAGCATGAATTGCGGTCATATTGGTCAACGCACCCGATTCATCACATGCCCATGTTCTCTGCTGCTATGTCCAGGGCACGATTTGAGGCCATCCTCCGTTTCCTGCATTTTAGCGACAACACCACCTCCCGTCCCAGAGGCCACCCAGCTTTTGACCGGCTCCACAAAATTCGGCCCCTCATAGACCATTTCAACCAGAAATTTGCAGATTTGTATACCCCCGAGCAAAACATCTGCGTAGACGAGTCCCTAATACATTTTACCGGGCGCCTTGGCTTCAAACAGTACATCCCAAGCAAGCGTGCCCGGTATGGGGTCAAATTGTATAAGCTCTGTGAAAGGGCCACAGGCTATACCCACAAATTTCGTGTCTATGAGGGAAAAGATCAGACCCTGGAGCCGGTCGGTTGCCCTGACTACCTGGGGAGCAGTGGGAAGACAGTCTGGGACTTGGTGTCACCCTTATTCGGCAAGGGGTACCATCTTTATGTGGACAATTTTTACACAAGTGTGGCCCTCTTTAGGCATTTGTTTCTAGAACGGATTTGCGCCTGTGGCACCGCGCGAACTAGTCGCGTGGGCTTCCCCCAACGGCTTGTAACCACCCGTCTTGCAAGGGGGCAGAGGGCTGCCTTGTGTAACGAAGAACTGCTCGCGGTGAAATGGAGAGACAAGCGTGACGTTTACATGCTCTCCTCCATTCACGCAGACACGACAATCCAAATTGAGCGAGCAACCCGTGTCATTGAAAAGCCCCTCTGTGTCCACGACTATAATGCGCTCATGGGAGGGGTGGACTTCAATGACCAGATGTTGTCTCCGTATTTAGTTTCCCGCAGAACCAGACGCTGGTATAAGAAGGTGTCTGTATATTTAATTCAATTGGCGCTGTACAATAGTTTTGTTCTCTACAGTAAGGCTGGGAGAACACGATCTTTCCTCAAATTCCAGGAAGAGATCATCGAGAACCTCCTTTACCCAGGAGGTTCCGTGGCCCCATCCCCCAGTGTAGTTAGCCGTCTACACGAGCGACATTTCCCCAGTGTCGTTCCTGGTACCTCAACCCAACCGTCACCCCGAAAAAGATGTCGTGTCTGTAGCAGGAGTGGAATAAGGCGTGACACCCGCTATTTCTGTCCTGACTGTGCTGACCACCCTGCCCTATGCTATGGAGAGTGTTTCCGGAAGTACCACACACAGGTACACCTAGCATAGGGATTGCATCTCACAGGACAGGCACACAGGGCTATTAGGGCCCTTTTACTCTCAGCTGCTGCAAACCTCTCCTTTCACCTGGGATAAAGTGCATAACGTACTTCGCCACATCTTTGGGCGATTTGCGCTTTGCACATTGTCCCATGGGGAAGGAGAGGTTTGTTCTATAAAGGTAAAAAAAACTAAACAAAAAAAAAATTACCGGTAAGTAAAAAAGTTAAAAAAGTTTAAAAAAGTTAATATGTTCTGTTCTAAAGTTAATAAAGTTATTGCTTTGCGGCCTGGTTTTTTCTTTTTTGTTTTGTTTTTTTTACCTTCCAGGTGGACCAACCGATCGACCAGCTGCAGCACTGATGTGCATTCGGACAGAAGCATTGTGCTGCTGTCAGATTACACGCAAGTCGGTGTATGCGGCGCTGCAAGACGAGATTTCTCCTCTGCAGTAAAAGATATGTTTGCCGAGGCATATGAGCTGAGGAGGTGGCGGTGTTCATATACTTTGGCAAACACTTTGTATATATAAAAAAAAAAATCCCGGCAATGATTTATTCATCCACATCGATTGATGTGAATGGAGAAATCTGGTTTGCCAGGGCATACGAGCTGAAGTGGGTATGGATGTTGGGCGGAGCTCCTATGTCCTGGCAGACGCCTTTCCCCTCCTTTTTCTTTTTTTGGCAGAGATTTTTTCATCCACATTGATCGATGCGAATGAAGAAATCTGTGCCGTTCATTTTTTTCTTTCAGCCCAGAGGCTGAACGGAAAAAAAAAATCTCATTACCCGTATGCTCAATATAAGGAGAATAGCAGAAACTCCTAATGCTGGGCATACATGTAATGATTGCGGAGACCCTCAAATGCCAGGGCAGTACAAACACCCCACAAATAACACCATTTTGGAAAGAAGACACCCCAAGGTATTTGCTGAGGGGCATATTGAGTCCATGAAAGATTGAAATTTTTGTCCCAAGTTAGCGGAAAGGGAGACTTTGTGAGAACAAAATCCAAAAAATCAATTTCCGCTAACTTGTGCCAAAATTTTTTTTTTTCAATGAACTCGCCATGCCCCTCATTGAATACCTTGGGGTGTCTTCTTTCCAAAATGGGGTCACATGTGGGGTATTTATACTGCCCTGGCATTTTAGGGGCCCCAAAGCGTGAGAAGAAGTCTGGTATCCAAATATCTAAAAATGCCCTCCTAAAAGGAATTTGGGCCCCTTTGCCCACCTAGGCTGCAAAAAAGTGTCACACATGTGGTATCTCCGTATTCAGCAGAAGTTGGGGAATATGTTTTGGGGTGTCATTTTACATATACCCATGCTGGGTGAGATAAATATCTTGGTCAAATGCCAACTTTGTATAAAAAAAATGGGAAAAGTTGTCTTTTGCCAAGATATTTCTCTCACCCAGCATGGGTATATGTAAAATGACACCCCAAAACACATTCCTTACCTTCTTCTGAGTACGGAGATACCAGATGTGTGACACTTTTTTGCAGCCTAGCTGGGCAAAGGGGCCCACATTCCAAAGAGCACCTTTCAGATTTCACAGGTCATTTACCTACTTACCAGACATTAGGGCCCCTGGAAAATGCCAGGGCAGTATAACTGCCCCACAAGTGACCCCATTTTGGAAAGAAGACACCCCAAGGTATTCCGTGAGGGGCATGGCAAGTTCCTAGAATTTTTTATTTTTTGTCACAAGTTAGTGGAAAATGATGATTTTTTTTTTTTTTTTTTTTTTTCATACAAAGTCTCCTATTCCACTAACTTGTGACAAAAAAAAAAAATTTCCATGAACTCACTATGCCCATCAGCGAATACCTTGGGGTCTCTTCTTTCCAAAATGGGGTCACTTGTGGGGTAGTTATACTGCCCTGGCATTCTAGGGGCCCAAATGTGTGGTAAGGAGTTTGAAATCAAATTCAGTAAAAAATGACCTGTGAAATCCAAAAGGTGCTCTTTGGAATATGGGCCCCTTTGCCCACCTAGGCTGCAAAAAAGTGTCACACATCTGGTATCTCCGTACTCAGGAGAAGGTGGGGAATGTGTTTTGGGGTGTCATTTTATATATACCCATGCTGGGTGAGAGAAATATCTTGGCAAAAGACAACTTTTCCCATTTTTTTATACAAAGTTGTCATTTGACCAAGATATTTATCTCACCCAGCATGGGTATATGTAAAAAGACACCCCAAAACACATTCCTCAACTTCTCCTGAGTACGGCAATACCACATGTGTGACACTTTTTTGCAGCCTAGGTGGGCAAAGGGGCCCATATTCCAAAGAGCACCTTTCGGATTTCACTCGTCATTTTTTACAGAATTTGATTTCAAACTCCTTACCACACATTTGGGCCCCTAGAATGCCAGGGCAGTATAACTACCCCACAAGTGACCCCATTTTGGAAAGAAGAGACCCCAAGGTATTCGCTGATGGGCATAGTGAGTTCATGGAAGTTTTTATTTTTTGTCACAAGTTAGTGGAATATGAGACTTTGTATGAAAAAAAAAAAAAAAAAAAAAATCATCATTTTCCACTAACTTGTGACAAAAAATAAAAAATTCTAGGAACTCGCCATGCCCCTCACGGAATAGCTTGGGGTGTCTTCTTTCCAAAATGGGGTCACTTGTGGGGTAGTTATACTGCCCTGGCATTCTAGGGGCCCAAATGTGTGGTAAGGAGTTAGAAATCAAATTCTGTAAAAAATGATGAGTGAAATCCGAAAGGTGCTCTTTGGAATATGGGCCCCTTTGCCCACCTAGGCTGCAAAAAAGTGTCACACATCTGGTATCTCCGTACTCAGGAGAAGGTGGGGAATGTGTTTTGGGGTGTCATTTTATATATACCCATGCTGGGTGAGAGAAATATCTTGGCAAAAGACAACTTTTCCCATTTTTTTATACAAAGTTGTCATTTGACCAAGATATTTATCTCACCCAGCATGGGTATATGTAAAAAGACACCCCAAAACACATTCCTCAACTTCTCCTGAGTACGGGGATACCAGATGTGTGACACTTTTTTGCAGCCTAGGTGGGCAAAGGGGCCCATATTCCAAAGAGCACCTTTCGGATTTCACTCGTCATTTTTTACTGAATTTGATTTCAAACTCTTTACCACACATTTGGGCCCCTAGAATGCCAGGGCAGTATAACTACCCCACAAGTGACCCCATTTTGGAAAGAAGAGACCCCAAGGTATTCGCTGATGGGCATAGTGAGTTCATGGAAGTTTTTATTTTTTGTCACAAGTTAGTGGAATATGAGACTTTGTATGAAAAAAAAAAAAAAAAAAAAAAATCATCATTTTCCACTAACTTGTGACAAAAAATAAAAAATTCTAGGAACTCGCCATGCCCCTCACGGAATAGCTTGGGGTGTCTTCTTTCCAAAATGGGGTCACTTGTGGGGTAGTTATACTGCCCTGGCATTCTAGGGGCCCAAATGTGTGGTAAGGAGTTAGAAATCAAATTCTGTAAAAAATGATGAGTGAAATCCGAAAGGTGCTCTTTGGAATATGGGCCCCTTTGCCCACCTAGGCTGCAAAAAAGTGTCACACATCTGGTATCTCCGTACTCAGGAGAAGGTGGGGAATGTGTTTTGGGGTGTCATTTTATATATACCCATGCTGGGTGAGAGAAATATCTTGGCAAAAGACAACTTTTCCCATTTTTTTATACAAAGTTGTCATTTGACCAAGATATTTATCTCACCCAGCATGGGTATATGTAAAAAGACACCCCAAAACACATTCCTCAACTTCTCCTGAGTACGGGGATACCAGATGTGTGACACTTTTTTGCAGCCTAGGTGGGCAAAGGGGCCCATATTCCAAAGAGCACCTTTCGGATTTCACTCGTCATTTTTTACTGAATTTGATTTCAAACTCTTTACCACACATTTGGGCCCCTAGAATGCCAGGGCAGTATAACTACCCCACAAGTGACCCCATTTTGGAAAGAAGAGACCCCAAGGTATTCGCTGATGGGCATAGTGAGTTCATAGAACTTTTTATTTTTTGTCACAAGTTAGTGGAATATGAGACTTTGTAAGAAAAAAAAAAAAAAAAAAAAAAATCATCATTTTCCGCTAACTTGTGACAAAAAATAAAAAGTTCTATGAACTCACTATGCCCATCAGCGAATACCTTAGGGTGTGTACTTTCAGAAATGGGGTCATTTGTGGGGTGTTTGTACTGTCTGGGCATTGTAGAACCTCAGGAAACATGACAGGTGCTCAGAAAGTCAGAGCTGCTTCAAAAAGCGGAAATTCACATTTTTGTACCATAGTTTGTAAACGCTATAACTTTTACCCAAACCATTTTTTTTTTACCCAAACATTTTTTTTTTATCAAAGACATGTAGAACTATAAATTTAGAGCAAAATTTCTATATGGATGTCGTTTTTTTTGCAAAATTTTACAACTGAAAGTGAAAAATGTCATTTTTTTGCAAAAAAATCGTTAAATTTCGATTAATAACAAAAAAAGTAAAAATGTCAGCAGCAATGAAATACCACCAAATGAAAGCTCTATTAGTGAGAAGAAAAGGAGGTAAAATTCATTTGGGTGGTAAGTTGCATGACCGAGCAATAAACGGTGAAAGTAGTGTAGGTCAGAAGTGTAAAAAGTGGCCTGGTCTTTCAGGGTGTTTAAGCACTGGGGGCTGAGGTGGTTAAAGGGCTTCTGTCACCCCACTAAACAGGTTTTTTTTTTTTGGTTACTTTTAATCCCTATACTGCGATTTATGCATACATACTGTAATTAATCATTTTGGTTCAGCAGATTATGTTAAAAACGTACTTTTAAAATATGCAAATTACCTTGCTACCAGCAAGTAGGGCGGCTACTTGCTGGTAGCAGCCGCATCCTCCTATCCTAAAGACGCCCCCTCCGCATGTTGATTGACAGGGCCAGCGGACGGGATCTCTCTCTGCTGGCCCTGTTTGCATTTAAAATCTGGCGCCTGCGCCGTACCTGTCTTAAGTCGGTGCAGGCGCACTGAGAGGCGGACGCTCGCTCGGCCGCTCCATCCTCAATGCGCCTGCGCCGATGACGTCACATCTACACCCGGTGCAGGCGCATTGAGAAGGGGGACGCTCGCTCGGCGCTCCTTCCTCAATGCGCCTGCGCCGGGTGTAGATGTGACATCATCGGCGCAGGCGCATTGAGGATGGAGCGGCCGAGCGAGCGTCCGCCTCTCAGTGCGCCTGCGCCGACTGAAGACAGGTACGGCGCAGGCGCCAGATTTTGAATGCAAACAGGGCCAGCAGAGAGAGATCCCGTCCGCTGGCCCTGTCAATCAACATGCGGGCGTCTTTAGGATAGGAGAATGCGGCCACTACCAGCAAGTAGCTGCCTTACTTGCTGGTAGCAAGGTAATTTGCATATTTTAAAAGTACGTTTTTAACATAATCTGCTGAACCAAAATGATTAATTACAGTATGTATGCATAAATCGCAGTATAGGGATTATAAGTAACCAAAAAAAAAAAAAACTGTTTAGTGGGGCGACAGAAGCCCTTTAAGGTGAAATAGGGCTGAGTCCTTAAGAAGTTAAACAACCATGTCGAAAGACACATCTCGTGGTCATGGAAAAGATGTTAGTCTGTTTAAGAAGGGTCAAATCATTGGCATGCATCAAGCAGAGACAACATCTAAGGAGATTGCAGAAACTACTAAAATTGGGTTAAGAACTGTCCAACGCATTATTAAAAACTGGAAGGATAGTGGGGACCCATTGTATTTGAGGAAGAAATGTGGCAGGAAAAAAATCCTGAATGATTGTGATCGGCGATCACTTAAACGTTTGGTAAAATCAAATAGAAGAAAAACAACAGTAGAACTCAGGGCTATGTTTAATAGTGAAAGTAAGAGAATTTCCACACGCACAATGCGAAGGGAACTCAAGGGATTGGGACTGAACAGCTGTGTAGCCGTAAGAAAACCACTAATCAGTGAGGGAAACCAGAAAAAAAAGCTTCAATTTGCTAGGGAGCATAAAGATTGGACTCTGGAGCAATGGAAGAAGGTCGTGTGGTCTGATGAGTCCAGATGTACCCTGTTCCAGAGTGATGGGCGCATCAGGGTAAGAAAAGAGGCAGATGAAATGATGCACCCATCATGCCTAGTGCCTACTGTACCAGCCTGTGGGGGCAGTGCTATGATCTGGGGTTGCTGCAGTTGGTCAGGTCTAGGTTCAGCAACAGTATGTGCTCCAAGAATGAGGTCAGCTGACTACCTGAACATACTGAATGACCAGGTTATTCCATCAATGGATTTTTTCTTCCCTGATGGCACGGGCATATTCCAAGATGACAATGCCAGGATTCATCAGGCTCAAATTGTGAAAGAGTGGTTCAGGGAACATGAGACATCATTTTCACACATGGATTGGCCACCACAGAGTCCAGACCTTAATCCCATTGAGAATCTTTGGGATGTGCTGGAGAAGGCT
Organism: Bufo bufo; assembly: GCF_905171765.1. Classification (NCBI taxonomy): domain Eukaryota; kingdom Metazoa; phylum Chordata; class Amphibia; order Anura; family Bufonidae; genus Bufo; species Bufo bufo. Next base: position 28,233 of record NW_024399965.1, on the reverse strand, counting down.
TTGCGCAGCAGTCAGACTCCACCATCATCAACGCAAGATCTTGGTGAAAAATTAATGCAACGCTGGATGGAAATAAATCTTGTGACATTGCAGAAGCTTATCAAAACAATGCCACAGTAAATGCGTGCCGTAATCAAATCTAAAGGCGGTCCAACAAAATATTTTTGGTGGCGACTTTTTTTTGGAAGGGCAGTGTATTCTATGAATGTTTTACCTACTAGTGCCTTCACAAGTCACTGTGCTGCAAACTGCTACCTTAAATAGCAAAGCTACTTCGCCTCAGTGTGTGGCTGTTTAATAGTGGGCACATCCTGGGCACAATTTTAGTGAAAAGGTGCAGCGATAACATTCATACTCAGTGTCAGGCTGTAGCACCCCAGTCTATCAATAAAACTCATTCTGGGGGCCCACTCTACAGCTACATGCAAATATCACCATGCCAACATTTGCAAATTTCCAATTGCTGCATTCACCAACAATTCAATGAAAAAGTACCTGCATTTGCCTGCAGCCATGTCTCCACTGGAGTATGTGGGGAAAGCGTTGGACAAGAACTGATGGATACCCAATCACCCAGTAGGTGAGGATTCCAGAAATGGCATTTCTGACATATCCTGTAAGGGTTTGTTCACATGACCGTTGCCCCTCCGTTGTCGTATTGCGGCCCGCATACGGCGGGTCCGCAATACACGGGGCACCGCCCGTGTGCATTCCGCATCATGGATGCAGATCCACTCACTTGAATGGGTCCGAAAATCCAGAGATGCGGTGCGGAACGGAACGAAACCACGGAACGGAACCCTATGGAAGCACGTGCCCGTGCTTTGCGGACCGCAATTTGCGGTTCACAGCACGGGCACGGAGGGGCAACGGTCATGTGAACAAGCCCTAAAAGGTAAGATCACAAGTAATGGCCAAAAGTTGCACCGACAAACAGTTTTAACGCAGAATGGTGCCGTTTTCAACTATTGATAAGGGGCACTTGATTTTGCACATCAGCAACAGCTTAACAAATAAAATAGCATGGCCATTAGCGATGAGCGAACTTGATGTTTTCAAGTTCTGGTTCGGCGTTTGGGTTCTGTGGCAATTCCGTTATGGATTCCATTATCACGGAATATAACAAAATTCTATGACAGAATGTAGCATGGAAGCCTTTAAGAGGCATTACGTTTTGCATTCCTTTATAATGGGCAGCATAACGGATCCGGATGGCTTCTGTTATGTAAGAGTCCTGTCCTGCATAACGGAAACCGTCCGGATCCATAATGGCCATTAACAATTGTTAATTAAAATAATGCCAATTTGCAGTAAAACTGCAGGTCAGCACAGTTTTCGGATGCACTGTGGCTGCTTTCATACATGAACTTTTTCAGAACAAAGCATGTTAGCATTTTAGTATGCAAAATTAATACACTGGGGTAGATTTACTAATGACATTCTGGTGCACAAGGTGCAAATAAGTGTCTCAGCAAACCACAAGCGGCACAGCTTCAAGTGAGAGAGGTTTAGCCTAAGATGCTCCACCATGCAGCAAAATTCTGCCAGAATTTCTCTGCACAATTTTGGCACAAAGTAAGCCAACTAATAGGTGGCATGAATTTAGACAGTTTAAAGATACACCAGATTTATTCTATAAAAATATTCTATACACCATCCCTGCCCTACCCATCGATCTATGCACAGGGCTGAACAAGCACTGTGTATAGAGATCAGGAAGTCTTGGACACAGTTAATGTCAGTTTAATTTAAGGGCCTCCTTCCATTTGAACTCCTAATATTTAGGGATGATATTTTCAATACCATTTTAAATACAAGAAATTCTGCTTATGTCTGTCTGCTTCTCTATAGAACCTATAACATCAATCAGAGATACCCGTGTACCACCTTGAGAAAGGAAAATACAAAAACAGTAAAAACAAAACGGTCCTGTCTCTATTGCCATGTGAAAGACCATAATTGGAGGGTAAACATTTCTCAGTACTGATAACAAAAAAAAAAGGAAAATAATCAGGAAAAAAACAAATTATAACTGTGAAGGATGCAAAATCTCCAGCTGACGCAGCTAATATAGTTTAAAAGTCCTGAGAGTAACCGACAACTGTATAGAAGTCCTGAGGCAAACTTAAACATAGGAAATACATTTCCATCAAACATTGAAGAAGCACTTTATATCTTCCATATGAAGAGAGAGGAAAAAGGCAAAATGTGTTTTAGTAGTGCCTGAGTACCTGAGTATTTTACGTCACAGAGTTGTGCTCCTTCCTTATCAATGTCACGAACCAAAGGGTGTGAACCCACTGTGCCACTTGTCCTACCTCCTCTAAAGGCGTTGTCTAAGTGAATCCCTAGTTCTTCACTGTACCCCTGATGGTGGAGATTTACTTTCCTGAGGGGAACACCAGGTCGCTACCTCTTGAGGAGGATTGGCACACGACGCAGCTGGTCTAGACGGGCCAGGAGGTACCCGAGCAAGGTACCAGAGGTACAGACATAGTCAGCAGGCTGAGTTGTAACCAGGAACAACAGTGCAGGACCAAAGGATGAGGCAGAGGCAAAGTCAAACAAGCAAAAGGTCAGGGCATGCAGCACAGGTACAGGTCAAGCAATCCGGCTCGGCAACAGGCAGGGATCAAACAGGTAGTGGATGCCAGAAACACAAGCACTGGTCAGGTAAACAGGAACACAAGCAGAGATAGCAGCAACTTTTGCAGGACACAAAGACCTTGATGCTCAGGCCATGGACCCTGCTGGTCACCCCAAACCTGCTGTTCAGGAATTGTTACATGAGATGAGACGTCAGAGCATGCTACTCCCTCTGCCACCATGCTATAGTGGAGATCCTAAGACCTGTCGTGGCTTCCTGAACCAGTGCTGGATTCACTTCGAGCTCCATGAGCAGAAGTTTCCTACTGGTCCAAGGTCGCCTTCATTGTTTCCCTGCTGTCAGATGAGGCCCTTGCTTGGGCAAATCCTGAACAAGCAGGTCCAGACACCACTAACCTGCAGTCTTTCCTGGCTACCTTCCGGCTGGTCTTTGAAGAGCCTGACAGTACATCCTCCGCTGCTTTAGCTCTGCTGCGTCTAAGTTAGGGTTTCTTGTCTGTGGGTCAGTACGCCATCCAGTTTCGTACCCTGGCTGCAGAACTTGCATGGAATAATGAGGCTCAACTCTCGGTGTTCTGGGAGGGCCTTTCTGACCGGATTAGGGATGAACTAGTTGGTCACGACCGTCAGTCCACTCTCAACAACCTGATCACCTTGGCCACAGCAATAGATATGCGTTTCAGGGAATGTTCTAAGGAGGTCGCATGCACCAGAAGACCACCTCGCTTGTCTCCATCCTTCCAGAGGCCGGTTCTTCCTCTAATGTCCACCCCATCTGAAGAGACCATGCAGATAGAGCGCCTTCGATTGTCTGACCAGACAACTTAACGTCTATGCTGCAAACCAGAGAACCTGTGTCTGTATTGTGGAGGCAAGATCCACATTGTGCGTAATTGTTCACAGAAGCCGGGAAACGCCAATATCTAGGATGAGTTGGAGAGGTGGTCCTGGACAAGGAAAAGTCCTCTATGAAACTTTCAGTTGCAGTGACTCTCTCTCACAAGGGAGTCACACTGTCTGTGCTTGCATTCTTGGGTCAGCCGGTAACTTCTTTCAGCAGGCTCTGGTCGATCAGTACTGGCTTCTTACCATCTGTCTTGAAAGGCCTCTGTCAGTGGCTTCTGTAAATAGGCTGCCACTTCCTGAACCTGTGCTTTCTGTTACTATGCCCCTTAAGTTGCAAATAGGGGTTCTGCATTCAGAGATTATCTCTTTCTATGTGTTGCCAGTGTCCGTGAATCCAGTTATCCTTGTTCTTCCCTGGCTGCGTCTGCACACACCAGTTTTGGACTGGCACTCCGGTCAGATTCTGCGTTGGAGATCATCCTGTCAACCCACCTGATTATCGGAGGTCTGACCTGCTTCGTCGCTAGTACCTGAAGACGTGCCTGGACTTTCGCAGCCGTATACCCCGTCAGGTGAACGCCATAAAAAATAAAAACAGTGTCAAAATAGCCATTTTTTTCACCTTGGCTCACAAAAAGTGTAATACCAAATGTACCCCAAAATGGTACCAATCAAACAGTCATCTTATCCCACAAAAAATGAGCCCCTAGCTAAGACAATCACCCAAAAAATAAAAAAATAGGGCTCTCAGAAAGTGGCAACACAAAAACAAGATTTTATTCTGTTCAAAAATTATTTCACTCACAGGTTGAACATAGTCCTGTTCAGGGGAATATATGGTAGAATGTGGTCGTATAACAAGAATTCACATGAATACCACCATTCTAAAACATAACCTTTAATGCTTGTATATTAAAAAGTCAATACACCCTTATAGTTATAAATGAATAATAATCAAAAAGAAAAGGAAAATCTAAGGACAGGTTGCTGATTCCCTTGCACGGTATTTGCAGGAGGGAAAGGAAATGTCGTTGGGGCCTAATGGGGGCAGTATCCCAAATTCTGGCCCTAGTCAGGATTCCCTGCCTAAATAAGGAATAGCCGCCCCGATAGGGGCGATCCCGTTTCTCGTGCCTCCTAGTATCCCTGGGTTGACCCTAGCACGGGAAGGATTCCAACCTGTGGAATAGATAGCCCTATCAGAGACCTAGGCTATTATAAGTACAAAAAATAATAAACAAATACAAATACCCAGATGGAGTGACAGAAAACACCCTAATTAATAAGTGAAATAAATAGTATAAATAGTATAAAGTATTAGAAAAAATATTACATAGAAATGTCAAAATTCGACCCTACGCGTTTCACCTGGTTGGTGTCAGGCTCATCAGGGGACATATCTGACCATAGAGTACCTATCACCATTAGTAGTCACCTGAGCACTTCAAAATGAATTATATACAAGTTAATTTATTTACTTTTTATTTTTCTCTCTTTTATGATGGTAAGAAAATAACGAACACGTGATAAAAATTTATCAGCTACTGACTGACTAATCATTATAGAAAATCACCAGTCCAGCTTATAAAACACAGGATATCGGCCAAACAGATATAATCTAGGTACTAATATTTGAAGTAACCTAGAAAGACTCCTATATCTAGTGTTCTAGGCTGAAGTCAGGTGGGGTATACCAAGTACATATAAAAGTGTATGACCTGCATCTGAGATAAATAGAACGATGCCCAATAATTTATTTTCCACCGGTCACTGAATATATATATCTGAATAGTATCAGGAGTAGTGAGATACAGATAAATCTACTACATGTGGTATATTACAATGAATTATGGCCACTCATGGGATGGTTGCCAGACCAGGTAAATGATATAAAACAGGTTATCAGTGTATCATAAGGGCTGGTAACAAAGCAAGTAATACTGATCTCATTAGCGGTACTTGCGTTCCCTTTATAGTTGTTCAGATGAACCATCAGCGATGTCCAGACGATAGGAGGCCAATAGCGGTGGGGGCATCATGAAGACTCAAAAGCACAATGGCAATGACGTCTGGCAGATGTAGCAGCCAAAAAATTATTTCAAAATTATAACAAAAATAAGTCCTACATACCCCAAAATGATACCAATCAAACTGTCACCTCATCCCGCAAAAAATGAGCCCCCACATAAGAAAATCACTTAAAAAATAAAAACCAATGGCACCCATAAACCTATCCTTTAAAATCTGCGCCACAAAGGCCATCCTTCCGTTCTAACACATGTCAGATTTGCAAAAATCGGCCTTGGATTTAAGGTGAAAAGTTTCCCGCTACGGAAAGGGTTAAATGCCCAGTATGTGTAAATGAAGACATGTAAATGCCCCAATTATAAACACGGCACTGGCACACATCAGAACCTATCAACTCAACAGCGATGGCCAGTTAATTACTTAGTGACCACCAATACGCTTTTTTACAGCGGTCACTAAGGGGCCTTTTCACAGTGGTCCAGTCTAAGAGCTGCACAGATCTCTCATACAACGGGCTCTCCCATGAGAATCACACTACTGACAGGGAAGAAAAATGAAAACGCAAAAATTAAAAATCCTCCTGGACCCAAAGGGCTAAAAAATACATCTATTTTTTTTATTCCAATTTCTGATCTAAAAAATATTAAAAAAATAAACATAAGTAGTATTGCAATCCGAAAATTTCAGAAATATTAAATATCACATCATTTATCTTACGTGGTGAACACTGTACAAAATATCCCACTTTCATAACTGTCGTTGTTTGGTCACCTCATCTCACCCAAAAAAATACAATAGAATGATCAAAAAGTTCTATGTACCAATAAAACTACAGCTCGCCTACCAAAAAAAAAACCTCATAAAAAAAACAGACCTCACAAAGCTCGTTTATGGTGTCACAAAGCAATTTTTTGAAACTTTTATATTTTTATAAAAGTAATAAGATGTAACAAAATCTATGAAATGTGGTATGCCATAATTGTGATGAGCTGAACAATAAGGTCGTAATTCTTACTGCATAGTGAACGCCATAAGAACAAAGCCCCAAAAAAACATGGAGGAATTGGGTATTTTCTTCCTTCATTCCACAAATCATGTTTTAAAAGTTTCACTATAATTTATATGGGACATTAAATGCTGTCATTAAAAAGTATAACTCATCACACAAAATAAAATATATATATATATGTGATTGTCGACAGAAAAATACAAAAGTTATGTGTCTTCGAAGGAGGAAAGGACATATTGACAACTGGCTTCAGTGGGATACGGTTAATCTCCAATTTAGTGTTGAGTGAATCGAAGTTAATGAAGTGGACTTTGATCCAAATTTCAGGAAAAATTAGAAATTTGCCACAAAGTAAAATTTCCTCATGCTTTGTGGTAACGAATACATTTTTCCAGAAATGGTGGTAAAAAAAAAAATAACATACTCACCTCATCCATTTGAGGAAAAAGAGGCTGTTGCGGCCATCTTGATCTAAGAAGCTGCGCTAAATCACGCATGCGGTGATGTGTGACGTCATCATGTCAGCGAGCTAGCTGACGTCACCGCGCCTGGCAAGCCTGATGATCTCATCATGTCGCTGTGTGCGAGATTTTGTGTGGTTTCTATCCAGTTGGCTACAATGGCCTCTGCTTGAACAAATGGAGGAGGGGAGTATAGTTTTTTCTTTAACCCCTGAAAAGCCTTAATGTTACTGTCAGATGCCTCAGACAGTGTTGAACGCGGCATCTGAGGGCACAATTTGCGTTACTTGTCAGTGCGCCCTCTACATACAATGGAATGCGTAACAAATCCAATTTCTTTGTGAAATTCGGTGAAGCAGCTAAATCAAATTTTTGATAACTTCACCTATCTCTTTCTCCAATAATACAAATGGTCCCCTACAACACGACCCCAAATGAATTCAGACCACACATCAAACCCCTAAAGAAATACAGGCCATGTACCAGATGCCTCACCTGAAGATACAGACCCCAGAGCATCCCAACATTTCATATAGATGTAGTCTCCACTAGGACACTACAAGGGGGTAAAGAGAAAAATTTCTGCAGTTTGACGTCTTATTGTATCTCTACCTTTGCAGGAGGCTCCATTGTTTTATACTGTTATTACAGTCTAGTTGAAGTGATGATATTGTCTGTGAGAAGAATTCTTTGGATACAGGAGGAGAGAGATTCAACATTTTTTAAAGCAGATTCCCTACTTTACGTGCAGAGTGCCCTTTTAACCTCCAAAATACAAAGGATTTGTGTTCTTTGCACCAATACAATATTGAATTCAAGTCACGTAAATACAGCACCAGAACCAAGCTCATCACACACTCGGCCCCCCATAAATCAGTGTCACACATAGTGCCCATATAAATAAGTGCCCCATAATGAGCCCCCATTCACAGTATGCAGCTAAACAGGAAGATTTAGGAACACATAGATCAGGGGTCAGCAATCTCCGCCACTCCAGCTGTTCAGAAACTACAACTCCCAGAATGCTTCATTCACTTCTGTTGGAGTTAGAAGAACAGCCAAACATGTTTGCATGCTGGGAGTTGTAGTTTCACAGCAGCTGGAGTGCAGAAGGTTGCTGATCCCTGACATAGATCAAGTAGTGATGAGCGGGAGGTGCCATATTCAATTTTGCGATATTTCGTGAATATTCGATTTAATATTCGTCTTATAATCGTCGAAATCGAATATTCGTCATTATGCTATTTATCGCGAATAATATTCGATTTAATTAATCGCGTATCGTGATTTTGTGTATTTTACGAATATTCACCATATTGCTATATATTCTTGTTTTAGAATATGACGAATATGAGGAATATTCTAAAAAACGAAGTTATAGCAATATAGCGAATATTCGTAAAATACACATATAGACTGAAATTTTACTAATGTAGTGCTATAATCTATTATTATTTTTTTTGTCTAATTATTTCTGTCTCTTTCTGAATCAGAAAGAGACAAATAAATTAGACAAAAAAAAAAAGATTATAGCACTACATTAGTGAAATTTCAGGCTATATGTGTAATTTGCGAATATTCGCTATGTTGCTAAATATTCTTGTCTTACAATATGACGAATATTCTAAAAAACGAATATATAGCACTATATCACATATATTTGTTTTTTAGAATATTCTTCCCCCCCCCCAATTAGTACAGTTATTGCCCTTCGGCATACTCCTCCCCGACAAGCGTCCCCGTCACCATGGGAATGCCTGGTGGTTAGAATATACCATCGGATCTGAGTTAGATCGTGAAAACTCAGATCTGATGGTATATTCTAACCACCAGGCGTTCCCATGGTGATGGGGACGCTTGAAGTTAGAATATACTGCCAGGGCGCTGTGATCCGCGCAATTAACCCCTCAGGTGCGGGTTCCAAGTATTAAAATAATTGGTGGCCAGTGCGCCCCCCCCCTCCCAGTATTAAAATAATTGGTGGCAGTGGCCACAGGGTCACCCTCACCCCCTTGCAGTGGCCACAGGGTCCTCCCCCCCCCCCCGTCATTGGTGGCAGCAGGCAGTTCCGATCGAGTCCCAGCGTAATGGCCGGGCTTCGATCAGTTACCATGGCAGCCAGGACGCTACAGAAGTCCTGGCTGCCTGCACTGGTTAGTTAATCACTCAGCAGCATTTACTTACCTGCGGGGCTCTCCTCCTTCTGAGAACTCACAGGTCTATGCGGCGCATTGCTGAAGGCATATGCGGCGCATAGACCTGTGAGTTCTCAGAAGGAGGAGAGCCCCGCAGGTAAGTAAATGCTGCTGAGTGAAACTGCCTGCTGCCACCAATGACGGGGGGGGGGGGGGGGGGAGGGGGACCCTGTGGTCACTGCCAGGGGAGGAGGGGGACCCTGTAGCCACTGCCACCAATGATTTTAATACTGGGGGGAGGGGGTTTAGGGCGCACTGGCCACCAATTATTTTAATACTGGGGAGGTGGGGGGGAGGGCGCACAGAGCGCTGTGATCAGCGCAATTAACCTGCACCTGAGGGGTTAATTGCGCGGATCACTGCGTCCTGGCGGTATATTCTAACTTCAAGCGTCCCCGTCACCATGGGAACGCCTGGTGGTTAGAATATACCATCGGATCTGAGTTAGATCGTGAAAACTCAGATCCGATGGTATATTCTAACCACCAGGCGTTCCCATGGTGACAGGGACGCTTGTCGGGGAGGAGTATGCCGAAGGGCAATAACTGTATTAATTGGGGGGGAAAAAAAGAATATTCTATAAAACGAATATATGTGATATAGTGCTATATATTAGTTTTTTTTAGAATATTCGTCATTTTTTACCATCTAAACTCTTGATTCCTCCCTGCTTCTTGCTTGTGGGCCAATGACTCATTGGCCCACAAGCATTTTAAGCAGGAAGGAATCATGTGTTCAGATGGAGAAAATGACGAATATTCGATATAACGAATATATAGCACTATATTCGCAATATTCGCGAATTATCGAAGTTGCGATATTCGCGATTAATATTCGCTATGCAAATATTTGCGCTTAACACTAAGATCCAGCACCAGAACCAAGCTCATCACATACTGAGCACAATGGGCCCCCCTGAATATAAAAGTGCCACACACAGTGCCCCCCATTAATCAGTGTCCATATAGATCAGAGCCACATAATGTGCTCCCAATTACAGTATGTAGTTGAACAGGAAGACTCAGGAAAACTCTGCTCGAAAACTCCAGGTGGTCACGTGAGTCTAACAGACGGTGGTGTCAGCGGTGCGACAGAGAGGTAAGTACTGAGGAAACCATCTTGCCTACACAGGTCAGAAAGCTGCTGGATTTTGAGAAAAGCTCAGAGAACCCCTTTAAATCAACATCCATGTAATAAATGATTATCAGAACCAGGCTTGTCTAGGGTTTTCTATTCCTTTTATTACAGAACTTCTGCACTGTGGTCATTTCCAGGAAAATGAAAGTAGAATTGAAGCTACTAAGGTGATTCCGCAGGCGGAGGTCACTGGGATAATGCTGAAGACATTGCTCTAGTAGACTCCATGGAACTCTTCTTTCCTATAAGACAGAAGACACATAAACCCATTCCTCTCTGCTGGTTCTGGCACATCAGTCTGACAGTGTAAGCTGACCCTTACCATCATGTTTCTTCTATGTACATCAGACCTAACACATAGATATTGAGGTCTATCTGAATAAGAAATGCAGGTTATTACCGATTTTGTGTCACTGGGTCGATGGAAATGCTTGTAAAGTCCATTTTCAGTTTCTTGTAGGTCATGAACTGCAGGGCTCCATCTGATGTTCCCAGCAGGCCTGGTACAAACCCTATAGATATAAGACATGAAGGTTACTGATGGTAAAGCCTGACATCTATGATGATTGTAGGACATTATAGAGACACTGATTACCTTGTGCAGGAATTTCTTCCTGCCCATACATTGTAGTTAGAGCATGGAACATGTCCTTTTATCATGAAGGGTCAACACCAGCATTGTACTGAAGAACAAGACGAGTAAAAAAGGGTTAAGGCGTCTGCATGAAAGAAATGATGCAAGAAATGAGTCTCACAAGGAACATACCCAAGACAACAATTATGTTCTGAACAGTGTAAGTATAGCGGTGCAGTGGTTAACACTTGTACCTTGTTGCCCTGTGGCCATAGGTGAAAACTGGACCAGGACTACACCTGCATCATGTTCTACTGGGGTATATTCACATGTGGCAGATTTGTTGCACATGATAGACTTATATCTTCCATTCATCTACTCACATCAATGGAACTGATTTGACCCATAAAATACCGCAGTACGAGGCACACTCACCCTGTATGTATGGCGCTCGGTCTGAATACACAATGCAGGGGGTGCTGCGCTCTAGTGAATATAGCAGCCCACGCAGGGGTCAAGTCCTGAGAAAAAAAGTGTGGGAAATCACCCAAGATCCACTGCAACCCCGACCCCTTCCACCCAAAAAACAAAAATATATATATATATATTTCACAGAAAGTTCAGTGCAACATAAAACGTAAACAAAAACTGGAATTTGTGCTATATGTCTGTTCAGACATAATTAGTCTCTTTCATATTATAAGCTCCCCTTATATATTATTTACTTACAGTTCTGAAGACTCAGGGGTGCTGGCAGGCTTGGCCTCATGGGTGCTGGCTGGCTTGGCCTCAGGGGTGCTGGCTGGCTTGGCCTCAGGGGTGCTGGCTGGCTTGGCCTCAGGGGTGCTGGCTGGCTTGGCCTCAGGGGTGCTGACAGGCTTGGCCTCAGGGGTGATGGCTAGCTTTGCCTCAGGGGTGCTGACAGGCTTGGCCTCAGGGGTGCTGGCTGGCTGTCACGGATGAGAGTGATGGAAACACTCATCCGTGCGATGTTATAGGAATGGGAAGCTGCTAGGCCAGGACAACAGAATTAGGGAGCAGGGCACCTCCTAACGCGTCCCTAACTCTGACCCTGACTCCTAACTGTATGAGCCAACCCAGAAGGTAGGAGGGCTCATACTCAGGAACCTCGGGTCCCTACTAGCCCTCAAGAGATCCCTGGACTAGGAGCAGGGTAAGACGACCTGTTCCTCCTAGACACGGAGGAACAGGAGTCTAAACTGGCCAAGCTGCAAGGAACGGGAAACATCAAACAGCATAAGGATATGGCAGGCGAGTGAAACACTTCCACATCTACCTGCCACAGACACACTGACTGGAACCTGTGCTCAAATGCTGTTGTCCACACCAAACACAAAAGGACACAGCACACAACATAACTCACACAGGAAACCAGAACCATAGCTGCAATAGGGTGAAACACCACACAGACAAATCATAACATCAGTACATATATTTTATTACCACAAGGGTGGCCCTCACTGGACAGATGGTATAAGACCAGGAGGATGACTCCAGCATAATGCATGGCTGGAGTACCCCTCAGCTACAGGTCTCAGCAGAGGCTAAATAGCCCAAGTAGCCACACCCACACAGACACACACTGGAAAGGGAATTAACCCCTCCAATACCAGACAGGGTAGTGAAGCCACTTAAAGGGGAAGTGCACACACACATAAACCCCGTGCACACCAAACAGGGAAAGTGCACACATATAACACAAGTTGCCATAGGCAACCGCATGCATAGACAGTGAGCAGCCCAGCAACAAGCTCAGGCTGCTACACTGCCAACAACACCATGTTGCCAGCGGCAACCACACGTGAGACAATATACAAACTGCCCTCACCTACGGTAGACAACGAACCTAACCACTGGCAACTACATGCGGCTCAAAGAGTCACGACCATAGGCCGTGACACTCCCACCCCTCAAAGTCCTTCCACCAAAAAAAAAAGGAAACTAGTGAGGAACTCAAAACAGGGATGGGAGAAAGGAAAAAGTAGGAGAATCAGCGTCAGTGCATACGAGTCTCCCCAGGACTGCTGCCAGCCCCTGGAGCAACACACAGGAACCAGGGCGCCGACTGCCAGCCTCTGGAGCAACACACAGGAACCAGAGACCAGCAAACAAACAGCCCGGAGAGACCGCACTGAACACTGCCTCACTCTCCACTCACGTTCCCACTCCAGTCGCTGCCAACAGCCACTCTTAACCAGCACACAGCCGGAACACCAACGGAATGCTGCCAGCAGACGACCAGAGATAGGAACATAGAGAGGGACAAGGGATCAACAACACGGACACGGAAGGCAAGGTGGCGGGGAATAAGCCACCAACCACGCCGTTAACGGTGAACCCCATAACGCTCTCCCTCCGGAGAACGCGCATGTATGCCGAAACGGCTGGCAATACATGCTGCACCCTCTTTCGAAGGTAAACCACGCAAGGAGCCATTGTGGTCATATTGTCACGGATGAGAGTGGGGGAAACCCTCATCCGTGCGATGGTATAGGAATAGGAAGCTGCTAGGCCAGGACAACAGAATTAGGAAGCAGGTCACCTCCTAACGCGTCCCTAACTCTGACCCTGACTCCTAACTGTATGAGCCAACCCAGATGGTAGGAGGGCTCATACTCAGGAACCTCGGGTCCCTACTAGCCCTCAAGAGATCCCTGGACTAGGAGCAGGGTAAGACGACCTGTTCCTCCTAGACACGGAGGAACAGGAGTCTAAACTGGCCAAGCTGCAAGGAACGGGAAACATCAAACAGCATAAGGATATGGCAGGTGAGTGAAACACTTCCACACCTACCTGCCACAGACACACTGACTGGAACCCGTGCTCAAATGCTGTTGTCCACACCAAACACAAAAGGACACAGCACACAACATAACTCACACAGGAAACCAGAACCATAGCTGCAATAGGGTGAAACACCACACAGACAAATCATAACATCAGTACATATATTTTATGACCACAAGGGTGGCCCTCACTGGACAGATGGTATAAGACCAGGAGGATGACTCCAGCATAATGCATGGCTGGAGTACCCCTCAGCTACAGGTCTCAGCAGAGGCTAAATAGCCCAAGTAGCCACACCCACACAGACATACACTGGAAAGGGAATTAACCCCTCCAATACCAGACAGGGTAGTAAAGCCACTTAAAGGGGAAGTGCACACACACATAAACCCCGTGCACACCAAACAGGGAAAGTGCACACATATAACACAAGTTGCCATAGGCAACCGCATGCATAGACAGTGAGCAGCCCAGCAACAAGCTCAGGCTGCTACACTGCCAACAACACCATGTTGCCAGCGGCAACCACACGTGAGACAATATACAAACTGCCCTCACCTGCGGTAGACAACGAACCTAACCACTGGCAACTGCATGCGGCTCAAAGAGTCACGACCACAGGCCGTGACACTGGCTTGACCTCAGGGGTGCTGGCTGGTTTGGCCTCAGGGGTGCTGGCTTGGCCTTAGGGGTGCTGACAAGCTTGGCCTCAGGGGTGCTGGCTAGCTTTGCCTCAGGGGTGCTGACAGGCTTGGCCTCAGGGGTGCTTGCTGGCTTGGCCACAGGGGTGCTGGCAGGCTTGGCCTCAGGGCTGCTGGCAGGCTTGGCCTCAGGGCTGCTGGCAGGCTTGGCCTCAGGGGTCCTGGCAGACTTAGCCTCAGGGGTGCTGGCAGGCTTGGCCGGGTAGAAGGAGTGTGGGAGACTGTGACGCCTTTTTTCTCCAAGCTGCTCTGGAAAAAAAATATTTTTCATTACACCTCAGGTCAGACCACCAATCAGACCCCCGATGTTAATCAGACCTCAGCTAACAGCCCCAATAAGATCCCCAAAGTTAATAAGACCCCAATAAGACCTCAGATCACACCTCAGCTCAGACCCCAATATGAATGACCCGCAATCAGACCTCAGTAAGAGCCCCATGCGCCATAGCAGCCCCCAGTAGCCTCATAGCAGCCCCTAGTAGCCTTAAAGCAGCCCCCAATAGCCTCATAGCAGCCCCCAGTAGCCTCTCCATCAGACCCCAGTGCCTCTCACCAGCCCCCAGTGCCTCTCCATCAGGCCCCAGTGCCTCTCCATCAGCCCCCAGTGCCTCTCACCAGCTCCCAGTGCCTCTCCATCAGCCCCCAGTGCCTCTCACCAGCCCCCAGTGCCTCTCCATCATCCCCCAGTGCCTCTAACCAGCACCCAGTGCCTCTCCATCAGCCCCCAGTGCCTCTCCATTAGCCCCCAGTGCCTCTCCATCAGCTCCCAGTGCCTCTCACCACTGGCCCCCCAGTGCCTCTCCATCAGCCCCCAGTGCCTCTCCATTAGCCCCCAGTGCCTCTCCATCAGCTCCCAGTGCCTCTCACCACTGGCCCCCCAGTGCCTCTCCATCAGCCCTCAGGCCCCCCAGTCAGTGCCTCTCCATCAGTCCCCAGTCAGTGCATTGGTGGGCAGTGCCCTTCCTGGTTTTAAAATCATTGGTGGGCAGTGCGCCCCCCCCCCCGGTATTAAAATATTAAAATCATTGGTGGGCAGTGCGGCAGTTCCGATCGGAGTCCCAGCAGTGTAATTCTGGGGCTCCAATCAGTTACCATGGCAGCCAGGACGCTACTGAAGTCCTGTCTGGCTGCCATGGTCAGTTAGTCAGCAGCATACTTACATGCGCTGTGGCCGCCCGATGCTCCTTCTTCTTTTAACTCACAGGTCTGTGCGGCGCATTGCTTATGCTTATAGCAATGCGCCACACAGACCTGTCAGTTACAAGAAGAAGGAGCAACCGGGCGGCCACAGAGCATGTAAGTATAATGCTGCAGAGTAACTAGCCATGGCAGACAGGACTTCAGTAGCGTCCTGGCTGCCATGGTAACCGATCGGAGCCCCAGCATTACACTGCTGGGACTCCGATCGGAACTGCCGCTGCCACAAATGATTGGGGGGGGGGGCGCACTGCCCACCAATGATTTTAATACTGGGAAGGGCGGGGGGAGGGCGCACTGCCCACCAATGATTTTAATACTAGGAAGGGCAGGGGGAGGGCGCACTGCCCACCAATGATTTTAATACCGGGGAGGGGGGGCGCACTGCCCATCAATGATGCAGCGTCCCCATCACCATGGGAACGCCTCGGATGTAGATTATCCGATCCGAAAACTCCGATCTGATGGTATATTTTAACTTCAAGCGTTACCTACAGAGGACCAGGAAGCGGTGAGTACAAAACCTTCACCGCTTCCTGGTACTTTTGCCCAGCGTTAAAGATGGGCGGCCCTGAAAGGGAACCGCGTTCCTGCTATGAAAAAAGTGCAGGAACACCGTTCCCACACGTTCCCGCAGGACTCGAGCTCTGAGCCCACGTTATGGATCACAGAGGCTACGCTCCCCACAGCCTACAATGGAGAGGCAGCTGGCAATGGAAAGGCGGCTATTCCAGGTTATGGGGAGTACCTCCTCCATGATCCAGTGAACATGGGGCATGGCTCGTCCATGCCATAGGTGGGATCCCGCACCATAAATGTATATGATGGAAACCCCTTTAAGCTCTATTCCATCATTTTACTGGGATTCTTATAGTAATAGCACAACAAAATGTATGACTAGAGTACAATGGAGGGAAAGCAGGCTGACAATCAATGTGACCACTTTTATAGCACCCAGCAAGGTTGTCACCCCAGGTTTTCATGCACTGATGCAACCCACCCCATCTGGTACTGCTGAATAACTAAATGAGTTTACATTTAGAAGCCTTGGAAAGATGAGTATCATCTACTGTAGGAACAGCAATGGCCGCCAAATTAAACAGCAGAGCAGATTTATATCTAATGACAGGTCACCACATCTTCAGTCCAGTCCTGTCTTGGGGTGGGAGTTGGGTGACAGAAGCCCCTGCCTTTCTCCAATCAGATGAGAATATAAAGATATCAGTGTTTTCATGTAATGTTCCCTTACAAGAAGTAAAGCGTCACCTCACAGATTTGGGGTAAGCCTCTAAGTCTCTGCCTTAATTTACTAACAGGAGCAGAGATCTTGAAAATGGTGAGGAACTTTACTACAAAGCATATTTGAAAGCTACATATGGTATCATTAAATTGTTAGGGGTACTACAACCCCCAGTTTGCCCAGCATATATGTACATAAACATTACATAGAGGCAGTAATGGATCATATAAGCACTGTGGTTGTACCTGTAAAGCAGATCTTGACCAGGTCCTGCGGGTGTAGTAACATGGTACAGATGAAGTCCCTGCTGAGGCCGGCCATCAGGTTCTCGTACTGGCCATTTCTGAAGAGCTGTCTCACTATTGTGACCGGGGAGGAGGTGGGCAGTGCTGGCTCAACAGCTGGTCCGGATGAGGTGGCCATGTGGATGTTCTGATGTTGGCACTGTACACATATTACATCTAGGGCCCGAGTGGGCTTGAAATGCAGCCCTGGCACACAGATACCATAGTGCAACATAACATTCTTGCCCATTGGTGCCGGACAAACACCACATTACAGTATAGAATATTTCCCCAGAAGTGCCAAACACCACAGTGCAGCAACATTGTACTCCCTCCAGACCCTCCCCTACTTCCCAAAGCTTCTTCCCCCTCCCCTACTGGGGGAAATGATGAGATGGGGGAACTGATGGAAATGGGGAAAACTAATGGCATGGAGGGAATTGATGGAACTGGGGGGAACTGATGGCACTGGTGGGAACTGATGGCACTGGGGTCAGATGGCATGGGGGGAATTGATAGCACTGGGGACAGATGGCATGGGGAGGCTGATGTCAATGGGGATGGATGTTATGGAGGGGGTGATGGCACAGGGGACGGATGGCATGGGGGGACTGATAACATAGGGGGGCTGATGGCACTAGGAACTGGGGGGACTGATAACATAGGGGAGACTGATGGCATGGTGGACTGATGAGAATATTTTATTATGAAACAAATCGATAGCTGCAGCGCTACCCCCTTTCAACCCCTCCACCACTGGCCGAAGCATTTCCCACCCCTCCTCCATTGGCCGAAGCATTTCCCCCTTCCCACCCCTCCCCCATTGACCGAAGCATTTCCCCCTTCCCACCCCTCCCCCATTGGCCGAAGCATTTCCCCTTTCCCACCCCTCCCCCATTGGCCGAAGCATTTCCCCTTTCCCACCCCTCCCCCATTGGCCGAAGCATTTCCCCCTTCCCACCCCTCCCCCATTGGCCGAAGCATTTCCCCCTTCCCACCCCACCCCCATTGGCCGAAGCATTTCCCCCTTCCCACCCCTGCCCCATTGGCCGAAGCATTTCCCCCTTCCCACCCCTGCCCCATTGGCCGAAGCATTTCCCCCTTCCCACCCCTGCCCCATTGGCCGAAGCATTTCCCCCTTCCCACCCCTGCCCCATTGGCCGAAGCATTTCCCCCTTCCCACCCCTGCCCCATTGGCCGAAGCATTTCCCCCTTCCCACCCCTCCCTCATTGGCCGAAGCATTTCCCACTTTCCACCCCACCCACATTGGCCGAAGCATTTCCCCCTTTCCACCCCTCCCCCATTGGCCGAAGCATTTCCCCCTTCCCACCCCTGCCCCATTGGCCGAAGCATTTCCCCCTTCCCACCCCTGCCCCATTGGCCGAAGCATTTCCCCCTTCCCACCCCTGCCCCATTGGCCGAAGCATTTCCCCCTTCCCACCCCTGCCCCATTGGCCGAAGCATTTCCCCCTTCCCACCCCTCCCTCATTGGCACTAGGAACTGGGGGGACTGATAACATAGGGGAGACTGATGGCATGGTGGACTGATGAGAATATTTTATTATGAAACAAATCGATAGCTGCAGCGCTACCCCCTTTCAACCCCTCCACCACTGGCCGAAGCATTTCCCACCCCTCCCTCATTGGCCGAAGCATTTCCCACTTTCCACCCCACCCACATTGGCCGAAGCATTTCCCCCTTTCCACCCCTCCCCCATTGGCCGAAGCATTTCCCCCTTTCCACCCCTCCCCCATTGGCCGAAGCATTTCCCCTTCCCACCCCTCCCCCATTGGCCGAAGCATTTTCCCCTTCCCACCCCTCCCCCATTGGCTGAAGCATTTCCCCCTTCCCACCCCTCCCCCATTGGCTGAAGCATTTCCCCCTTCCCACCCCTCCCCCATTGGCTGAAGCATTTCCCCTTCCCACCCCTCCCCCATTGGCCGAAGCATTTTCCCTTCCCACCCCTCCCCCATTGGCCGAAGCATTTTCCCCTTCCCACCCCTCCCCCATTGGCCATTTCCCTGTTCCCACTGGCATCTGATTTTTTACCTTACCACTCCTCCCCTACTGACATCAGAATTTACCCCCTTCTCACTGACATCAGAACTGTCCCCCTCACACCCCTCCCACACTGACAGCAGCACTGTCCTTCTTCCCACTTCTCCACCGCTGACAGCAACACTTTCCTCCTTCCCACCCCTTTCCCGCTGACAGAGGCATTCCCTACATCTTACCTCTCCCCCACTAACAGCAACAGTCTTCTCCAAAGTACCCCTCCCCACTGTCAGCAGGACTCTCCCCATTTCCCCCCTTCCTAAACTAGCAGAAGCAGAGATGATGGAGGTGAAAGGGAGATTTTCAGGTCCTTCAGTTCTTGACGCCTTGGAAACTGCAATGGTTTATGGCAGGCGGCCCCCTGACTGACCAGCCCACTGGGAATCTGTCACGTTGGGGAAATTACAAGTCCAAGCTGGGTTACTGGCCTAAGTCTCTGCCTGCCAGCAAAACCGGTGCTGTCATTACCCATGTGAACTATGGTCAGGAAACAAACATATTCCGAGTAAACCAGAGTAAATATGCATGCAGTATGCAGACCATTCAATTCCAGTCCAGGGATAGAAGAGCCCACCATAGTTCTGTCCATTATGGTTAAGGTGTGCAGAAATCCCAGTATATGAGGCACTGAAAGGGATCCACCCAGAGGTGAGGCCGGGAGAGAGGCAGACTGTCCTGCAGTCATTTACAGTAAGGTACCAAATCCACAGGCAGAAGAGTAGTCAAAAACAGGCCGAGGTCAGGGCAGGCAGCAAGCAATCATAGTCTAAAAAACAGGCCGAGGTCGGGGCAGGCAGCAAACAATCACAGTCCAAAAACAGTCCGGGGTCAGGGCAGGCGGCAAGCAATCATAGTCTAAAAAACAGTCTGGGGTCAGGGCAGGCGGCAGTAAAAACACAGTCCATTAATCAAGCCAAGGTCAAAACCGAAAAGTCAATCCGAAAAGCAGCTGTGCGCTAAGATGGTACTCACGCTCTGCATGGGGATTCCACCACTACATTTTTTTGCGGCAGAAGGAGATTTTCCCGTGGTATTCCCGGCCGTGGAATTTGACATCACGGGTAAAGGTGTACCTGAGATATTCTCCCTCATGCGTCACATAGGAGTCCCGCACGTCCACCAATGGTCTGGTCAGCATGGCTATCATGTTCTTCCGAGACGCATAACTGACAGGGAGCCATTGTGGGAAGTTATTCAGCTGTCTCGCAGTGACCTTAATACGCGGTGGTAAGGCGTCAGGCATAATGCGGACTCTAGATGTTCCTGCTGCTCCTCTCGGGGATGGTGTTCTCCCGGCAGATGGTCTACTGGGCAATGAGGGATAGGTCTGCTCCTCACCTGGTGTTATGGTGGGCTGTGGTACCCGATGTTCCTCTGTCTCTACTTCTGCCGCACAGGTGTTATCGGCAGGTGGTGGTGCCGGAGGTAGTGGGGGTCCTCCCTGCAGTCGAAGGTATCGGCCAGGTTCCTCCTGTCTAGGTATTTCAAACAGTGTTTTAAAATCTGGCACGATACCTTCTAATCCAGCTGTAAGATGGTTGTAGCCAGGTCTTCTTGGCTTCCGGCTGTACGGGGGCCTCCAGGAAGGATGGAGATGTCTCCGGGGCTGGAGTTTTCCTCCAGCCCCCGTAGCAGCCATTTGGCTGCCTCTCCCACAACACACCTAGAAAAAGTGTGAGGGGTGGGGGGGGGCAGACAAACAAAAAAAAAAAACGCAAAAAAATATAAATAAAGGGAAATAAGCAAATCGCTCGCTCTGCACAAGTCTCAACAGCTCCTCTCTCCACGAACCTCAACTCACTCTGACCGTTAGGACAGTTGGAGGTCTCCAGGGCAACGCGTCTGTGATGTCATGCTCGGCAACGGGAGCTAATGCAGGGAAACGGTGGTGTTGCCCATGGCAACCAAACCCATCCTAGCTGTGTAGGCTAGAAAATAGTAATCTGTATGGATTGTTATGGAGCATAGTGTAGATTTTCAGAAACAGTGAACCTAATGTAGGAGGGCATGCTGGGATCTGTAGTGCATATGAACTGTGCTGATGACAGTTGTAATGTAAAATAACGGTGATTTTCTTCCAGTGAGGGGGATGGGAGAGAAGGGCTGGTCTTGTCCTTCATATGGCCACAGAACCAGCACTACTTCCAGCTGTGACTCGGGCGCTGTCAGTGAGGAGGAGGCAGAGTACTGCTCCTCCATGCTGTCCCCTCCTCCTCCTCTGAGATCCGCAGGACTGGCACACCATTTGCCAGTACTGCCTCTTGTTTTCTATTGGCTGCAGCCTCCTATGACACGTGCTGCCAGCCAATGACAGGGATCCTGGACTAGATGTTGGGCACACCCCCCTGTGTATTAGTCACAGGGGCAGGCCCCGCCCACCAGCACGGAGCTTTTCTGGAGCAGGCTGGCTGCTTGTGAATACAGCCCGAGCTCTGCAGTCTGCACTGACAGCGAAGGAGGGCAGAGGGACCTGGTGTCTGACTGTTCTCTGCCCCCTGGAGCTGCTGCTGGGACAGGGGGGAATGGCCCCTTCTTCTCCACACTGC
The DNA here is from genome assembly GCF_905171765.1 of Bufo bufo. NCBI lineage: Eukaryota > Metazoa > Chordata > Amphibia > Anura > Bufonidae > Bufo > Bufo bufo. Next base: position 6,543 of record NW_024399965.1, on the reverse strand, counting down.
CTGCCAGGCCTGCTGTTCCTCTGCTGCTCCAACAGGTTAAATACATACTGTAATGTAGTGGTACAGGTGACAGCAGGGGGATGGGTGGAGTAGTGACAGCAGGGGGATGTGAGGAACAGTGATACAGGTGACAGTAGCAGGATGGGAGTAGTAGTGGTACAGGTGACATCAGGGGGTGGGAGTAGTAGTGGTACAGGTGACAGCAGGGGGTGGGAGTAGTAGTGGTACAGGTGACATCAGAGGGATGGGAGTAGTAGTGGTACAGGTGACATCAGAGGGATGGGAGTAGTAGTGACACAGGTGACAGCAGAGGAATGGGATGAGTAGAGACAGCCAGTGGCGTCTCTAGCTTTCAAATTTTGGGGGGGGGGGGGGGGGGGGGGGCACACTGGGGGCCAGGACAAAAGTAGGGGGGGCAGCTATAACAATATTACATTTACACAAGTACGCTTAGAAATGCTGCGATACTTTACCCAATACCTAAAACCGCAACAGGGAAGAAAAGTCCTGCTGTCTGTGGTTTAAAAAATTTAATAAAATCACTCAGATTTTAACATCTAGTTGCCTTTGGATGACACTTTTATAGGGAGGGGGATCTGTGGATGACACATACCGTATATAGCATCTTATGCTATATGTGTCATCCACAGATCCACCCCATGACAGTGTCATCACCATTTCCCCCTCTATAACAGTGTCTTCCACAGATCCCCCTCCCCGCCTCTCACAGGAGTGCACATTTGACATTTCTAAACTGTAATCCATATCCTGCAGTAACTTTAACTTTAAATCAGGATTAACCGCCTCCAGACCGCCTAACGCAGGATCGCGTTCCGGAGGCGGCAGCTCCAGGCAGAGTCACGCATCTATGCGTCATCTCGCGAGACGCGAGATTTCCTGTGAACGCGCGCACACAGGCGCGCGCGTTCACAGGATCGGAAGGTAAGCGAGTGGATCTACAGCCTGCCAGCGGCGATCGTTCGCTGGCCGGCTGTAGATCTGCTTTTTTTAACCCCTAACAGGTATATTAGACGCTAATATACCTGCTACCTGGTCCTCTGGTGGTCCCTTTTGCTTGGATCGACCACCAGAGGACACAGGCAGCTCAGTAATAAGTAGCACCAAGCACCACACTACACTACACCCCCCCCTGTCACTTATTAACCCCTAATTAACCCCTGATGACCCCATATAGACTCCCTGATCACCCCCCTGTCATTGATCACCCCCCTGTAAGGCTCCATTCAGACGTCCGTATGTTTTTTACGGATCCACGGATCGGATCCGCAAAACACATACGGACGTCTGAATGGAGCCTTACAGGGGGGTGATCAATGACAGGGGGGTGATCACCCCATATAGACTCCCTGATCACCCCCCTGTCATTGATCACCCCCTGTAAGGCTCCATTCAGACGTCCGTATGTTTTTTACGGATCCACGGATACATGGATCGGATCCGCAAAACACATACAGACGTCTGAATGGAGCCTTACAGGGGGGTGATCAATGACAGGGGGGTGATCACCCCATATAGACTCCCTGATCACCCCCCCCCGTCATTGATCACCCCCCTGTCATTGATCACCCCCCTGTAAGGCTCCATTCAGACGTCCGTATGTTTTTTACGGATCCACGGATACATGGATCGGATCCGCAAAACACATACAGACGTCTGAATGGAGCCTTACAGGGGGGTGATCACCCCATATAGACTCCCTGATCACCCCCCTGTCATTGATCACCCCCCTGTAAGGCTCCATTCAGACATCCGTATGTTTTTTTACGGATCCACGGATACATGGATCGGATCCGCAAAACACATACGGACGTCTGAATGGAGCCTTACAGGGGGGTGATCAATGACAGGGGGGTGATCACCCCATATAGACTCCCTGATCACCCCCCTGTCATTGATCACCCCCCTGTCATTGATCACCCCCCTGTAAGGCTCCATTAAGACGTCCGTATGTTTTTTACGGATCCACGGATACATGGATTGGATCCGCAAAACACATACGGACGTCTGAATGGAGCCTTACAGGGGGGTGATCAATGACAGGGGGGTGACCACCCCATATAGACTCCCTGATCACCCCCTGTCATTGATCAACCCCCTGTCATTGATCACCCCCCTGTAAGCCTCCTTTCAGACGTCCGTATGTTTTTTACGGATCCACGGATACATGGATCGGATCCGCAAAACACATACGGACGTCTGAATGGAGCCTTACAGGGGGGTGATCAATGACAGGGGGGTGATCACCCCATATAGACTCCCTGATTACCCCCCTGTCATTGATCACCCCCCTGTCATTGATCACCCCCCTGTAAGGCTCCATTCAGACGTCCGTATGTGTTTTGCGGATCCAATCCATGTATCCGTGGATCCGTAAAAAACATACGGACGTCTGAATGGAGCCTTACAGGGGGGTGATCAATGACAGGGGGGTGATCAATGACAGGGGGGTAATCAGGGAGTCTATATGGGGTGATCACCCCCCTGTCATTGATCACCCCCCTGTAAGGCTCCATTCAGACGTCCGTATGTGTTTTGCGGATCCGATCCATGTATCCGTGGATCCGTAAAAAACATACGGACGTCTGAATGGAGCCTTACAGGGGGGTGATCAATGACAGGGGGGTGATCAGGGAGTCTATATGGGGTGATCACCCCCTTGTCATTGATCACCCCCCTGTAAGGCTCCATTCAGACGTCTGTATGTGTTTTGCGGATCCGATCCATGTATCCGTGGATCCGTAAAAAACATACGGACGTCTGAATGGAGCCTTACAGGGGGGTGATCAGTGACAGGGGGGTGATCACCCCATATAGACTCCCTGATCACCCCCCTGTCATTGATCACCCCCCTGTCATTGATCACCCCCCCTGCAAGGCTCCATTCAGACAAATTTTTATATATATTTTTTTTCTTACAAAGTCTCATATTCCACTAACTTGTATCAAAAAATAAAATCTCACATGAACTCACCATACCCCTCACGGAATCCAAATGCGTAAAATTTTTTAGACATTTATATTCCATACTTCTTCTCACGCTTTAGGGCCCCTAAAATGCCAGGGCAGTATAAATACCCCACATGTGACCCCATTTTGGAAAGAAGACACCCCAAGGTATTCCGTAAGGGGCATATTGAGTACATGAAAGATTGAAATTTTTGTCCCAAGTTAGCGGAAAGGGAGACTTTGTGAGAAAAAACAAAAAAAAATCAATTTCCGCTAACTTGTGTCAAAAAAAAAAAATTCTATGAACTCGCCATGCCCCTCATTGAATACCTTGGGGTGTCTTCTTTCCAAAATGGGGTCACATGTGGGGTATTTATACTGCCCTGGCATTTTAGGGGCCCTAAAGAGTGAGAAGAAGTCTGGGATCCAAATGTCTAAAAATGCCCTCCTAAAAGGAATTTGGGTCCCTTTGCGCATCTAGGCTGCAAAAAAGTGTCACACATGTGGTATCGCCGTTCTCAGGAGAAGTTGAGGAATGTGTTTTGGGGTGTCATTTTACATATACCCATGCTGGGTGAGATAAATATCTTGGTCAAATGCCAACTTTGTATAAAAAAATGGGAAAAGTTGTCTTTTGCCGAGATATTTCTCTCACCCAGCATGGGTATATGTAAAAAGACACCCCAAAACACATTGCCCTACTTCTTCTGAGTACGGCGATACCAGATGTGTGACACTTTTTTGCAGCCTAGGTGGGCAAATGGGCCCACATTCCAAAGAGCACCTTTCGGATTTTACAGGGCATTTTTTACACATTTTGATTTCAAACTACTTCTCACACATTAGGGCCCCTAAAAGGCCAGGGCAGTATAACTACCCCACAATTGACCCCATTTTGGAAAGAAGACACCCCAAGGTATTCCGTGAGGGGCATTGCGAGTTCCTAGAATTTTTTATTTTTTGTCACAAGTTAGCGGAAAATTATGATTTTTTTTTTTCTTACAAAGTCTCATATTCCACTAACTTGTGACAAAAAATAAAAACTTCCATGAACTCACTATGCCCATCACGAAATACCTTGGGGTGTCTTCTTTCCAAAATGGGGTCACTTGTGGGGTACTTATACTGCCCTGGCATTCTAGGGGCCCTAATGTGTGGTAAGTAGTTTGAAATCAAAATGTGTAAAAAATGACCTGTGAAATCCTAAAGGTGCTCTTTGGAATGTGGGCCCCTTTGCCCACCTAGGCTGCAAAAAAGTGTCACACATCTGGTATCGCTGTACTCAGGAGAATTTGGGCAATGTGTTTTGGGGTGTCATTTTGCATATACCCATGCTGGGTGAGATAAATATCTCGGTAAAAGACAACTTTTCCCATTTTTTTTATACAGAGTTGGCATTTGACCGAGATATTTCTCTCACCCCCTAGGTGGGCAAAGGTCATTTTTTACACATTTTGATTTCAAACTACTTACCACACATTAGGGCCCCTAGAATGCCAGGGCAGTATAACTACCCCACAATTGACCCCATTTTGGAAAGAAGACACCCCAAGGTATTTCGTGATGGGCATAGTGAGTTCATGTAAGTTTTTATTTTTTGTCACAAGTTAGTCGAATATGAGACTTTGTAAGGAAAAAAAAATAATAATAATCATCATTTTCCGCTAACTTGTGACAAAAATAAAAAGTTCTATGAACTCACTATGCCCATCAGCGAATACCTTAGGGCGTCTACTTTCCGAAATGGGGTCATTTGTGGGGTGTTTGTACTGTCTGGCCATTGTAGAACCTCAGGAATCATGACAGGTGCTCAGAAAGTCAGAGCTGCTTCAAAAAGCGGAAATTCACATTTTTGTACCATAGTTTGTAAACGCTATAACTTTTACCCAAACCATTTTTTTTTTATCAAAGACATGTACAACAATAAATTTTGAGAAAAATTAATATATGGATGTCGTTTTTTTAAAAAAAAATTACAACTGAAAGTGAAAAATGTCATTTTTTTGCAAAAATTTCGTTAAATTTCGATTAATAGCAAAAAAATTAAAAATGTCAGCAGCAATGAAATACCACCAAATGAAAGCTCTATTAGTGAGAAGAAAAGGAGGTAAAATTCATTTGGGTGCTAAGTTGCATGACCGAGCAATAAACGATGAAAGTAGTGTAGTGCAGAAGTGTAAAAAGTGGCCTGGTCTTTCAGGGTGTTTAAAGGGATTCTGTCACCTCCCCTAACCGAAAATCCGATTTTAAAGCAGTCATGTAGCACAGCTTACCTTGAATCGGCTGTGCTCTTCTATCTTGTAATCCGTCCAGTAGTTTATGATAAAAACGACTTTTATGTTTATGTAAATTAGCCCTGAAGGTGCCCAGAGGGGCGTTTTGTTAGCTTTAGTGTGCCCAGTACCGCCCCTCTTACGGTGCCCAAAACGCCTTCCTTCCGACTGCCTAACCGCCCACAGCCTCTCATCCCTCTCCTCCCCCTCCCTCACGGCCGAACTAACTCTCGCGCAGGCGCAGTACCCACTGAGGGCTGCGCCAGTGCGATCTGCAGGAGACTGAGGGTAGGAGCTTCATCTTTGTCACTGGGCATGCGCCGAGCCCAGTGACGTCAGATGCTCGCTCTTCCCTCAGTCAGCCTGGTGAGGAAGCGCAGAGGATTGCCGATCGGCTGCTGCACCCTGCGTATAATACCTATTTTCTCAAAAAAAATAAGGATTTCTTTCCAGGAGGGAGGGTGGGGAAAGAAATCGCTGGCTGGCTTCACTCTGGCAGGCAGACAGGCTGGAGAAAACGCAGGGTGCAGCAGCCGATCGGCAATCCTCTGCGCTTCCTCACCAGGCTGACTGAGGGAAGAGCGAGCATCTGACGTCACTGGGCTCGGCGCATGCCCAGTGACAAAGATGAAGCTCCTACCCTCAGTCTCCTGCAGATCGCACTGGCGCAGCCCTCAGTGGGTACTGCGCCTGCGCGAGAGTTAGTGAGGGAGGGGGAGGAGAGGGATGAGAGGCTGTGGGCGGTTAGGCAGTCGGAAGGAAGGCGTTTTGGGCACCGTAAGAGGGGCGGTACTGGGCACACTAAAGCTAACAAAACGCCCCTCTGGGCACCTTCAGGGCTAATTTACATAAACATAAAAGTCGTTTTTATCATAAACTACTGGACGGATTACAAGATAAAAGAGCACAGCCGATTCAAGGTAAGCTGTGCTACATGAATGCTTAAAAATCGGATTTTCGGTTAGGGGAGGTGACAGAATCCCTTTAAGGGCCCTTTCACACTTGCGTTCTTTTCTTCCGGCATAGAGTTCCGTCGTCGGGGCTCTATGCCGGAAGAATCCTGATCAGGATTATCCTAATGCATTCTGAATGGAGAGAAATCCGTTCAGGATGCATCAGGATGTCTTCAGTTCCGGAACGGAACATTTTTTGGCCGGAGAAAATACCGCAGCATGCTGCGCTTTTTGCTCCGGCCAAAAATACTGAACACTTGCCGCAAGGCCAGATCCGGAATTAATGCCCATTGAAAGGCATTAATCCGGATCCGGCCTTAAGCTAAACGTCGTTTCGGCGCATTGCCGGA